>NW_006202806.1:1397745-1400260 GCF_000334495.1 Tupaia belangeri chinensis
CTAGCTCAGACAACAGGCACATGCCACTACACCAGATTCTTTTTTTAAAAAACAAGTTCTCACTAGGTTGCCCAGATAACCCTAGAGCTCCCAATGATCCTGCCTCACCGCCCCTAGTCGCTGCAATTACAGATACCTGCCACCACACATGGCCTTTAAGCTAGACCAGTAGACAAACCTAGTCTTCCCATGTAGTCCCAGCCTGTGGAGCACAGTGTCTTAACAGAGTATGGCACCATGACTGGGCCTATACCATCTATTTCTTAAGAGCATATGGATTATTTAATGAACTAGTGCGAGATATAGCTGAAAAGGTAAATTTGTTTCTCTGAAGAAGAAGCTGAAGAGCCAGCTCTGGGGCTGGATCCCACATGACTGACAGTGCAGTTGGATTTCTGGACCCAGAAGCTTGAAAAACACTCTGGTTGTGTGTGTGTGCATGTGTACCCCAAACCCTAACAGGATGGAGAAATGGAGGAGAAAGGATTTCAGCATGACCATGCCCCACTGGGGAGTGCTTTTTTCTTTTGTTCCTGTATCTCTTTCTGGCTGGATTTTTTTTGGGAAGCACTCATGCATGCTGGCAAATTAAAAACAGAAGAAGGAAGAGGAAGATAAGGAGAAGGAGAAGGGAGCAAGGAAGAAGGAAGAAAGAAGAAGGGAAAATATCTTGTTTGGATTGTGGCTACTAACTTTGGACTTCATGTATAAATACAAATAACTGGATTTTTCTTTTAAATTTGCTATAGGGTTTGTGTACTCCCTGGAGAGGAGAGAGAGAGAGAGAGAAAGAGAGAAAGCACCCTCTAGAGAGAAGCACCAGGGCACAAGACCTTCTCTTCCACTCACCTGTTGATTTCGTGCACACATATACACCCACTTGGTGTGTTTTTCAAGCCACTAGGTCCAGGACTTGAAAAGCGCATTCAGTCACATGGCATTCAGCCACTTTAACCACCACACCACCTGGCTGGCCCACTACTGGATTTTTTTTTTTTTAGTAAATATTAAAGATACATCTTTATATTGAATGAGGAGTATATTGGTAGTAGAAGAATAAAAGAATAGGGGTACCAATAATAAAGTTACTGATGGTTAAGGTATGAAATGAGTCACTAACATGTATGTTGAAACTAGAGAACATGATTGTGGCCAAGGGAGAGGAGATAGGGTTGAGGGTGGGGAGAAGCTTCTGAGTAGAGAAAATTGCGAGAAACTGTCCTTTCCATCTTAAAATTCAGTGATGCAGCAGATTTTATGTTCTATATTTTTGAATTATATATGTCTTTCAAATATTAAAAATATATTTTATGTACTATGCATCACATTTCTAGCATCCTTTTACATTTCCTTCTCTCAGTATCATAGTGTCGATAATATCATACAGCACTGTCAACATCCTTTTATCTACTTTTGCATGGACCAGGATTGAAAGGCTTGCTGTCAAAAGGCTAGCAAATAAGCCCAAGATGTACAATTTTCTCCTTCTTTCCTGACTTAGACAATAATATCTATGCCTTACGAGTTGTGAAGTCTTTTACAGGTAGCTTTTATCCCTGCCTTCAGCCTAGCTCTCACTAGTAATTATCCCTCATTTTTCTGCTTCTTCCCACATACATTGGCCTATCACATCTTTCAGGAAGTGCTTGGATATACAGACCATAATTACCGTCACCCCTTCCCATAATTCTTGGCTTTTGTTTCAGTCCTGAAAGGTCTGTGCCAGGCATGAATAGGACCATTTATGAGCTGTTGCCAGTCATGAGTCACCTTGAACCTGGCAATCCCAAAGCATTAGCAATGACAAAAGAGGAAATACTAGAAAGAAGGCCAAAGAAGTCTCTTGTATAATCAAAGTATGCTGGAATACTCTTTACTAAGGATGGTATTTAAAGGATCCTCCTGTGGAAGGTTTCAGGATTTTGGAAATTATGTAGGAAGACTCATGAATGTTGCTTCTGAGTTTCAAAGGTGAATTTGAAGTAAAATTGCTCTTGGTATCTGCATTCATTTCCTAGGGCTACCATAACCAGTTACCACAAACTTGGTTGCTTGAAATAACAGTAATTTGAAACCAGCTGATGGTATCATGATTATGTCACTGGATTCCCACATGGTCGAATGCAGTTCAAGTCCCAGACCCAGAGGCTTGAAACTCATGCCAGGCACGTGTGTGCCCAAAATTCTGAGAGGAAAATGGAGGAAAGGGGATTGTGTAGTATGGCCATCCACTTTGGGAGTGATTTCTCAATTTCTGTCTCTCTGTCTCTTTGGCAAGTGCATGTGCCCTGTAGTAAAAATCTCTCTCTAAAAAAAAAAAAGGAAAGAAATAAAGAAGAAAAGAAATATCAGTAATTTATTCTCTCTCAATTCAGGAGACAGGAAGTCCAAAACAAAGTGTTGGCACAGTTGGCTCCTTCTAGAGACTCTGAGAAACTGTCTGATGCTCTTAGTTTCTGGTGGTTGCTGGAAAACCTTGGCTTGTGGCAGGGGAAGTTGACATTCCCTCTTTACC
>NW_006202806.1:1400361-1412459 GCF_000334495.1 Tupaia belangeri chinensis
CTTTCGCTACAACTCAAAATACATTCCCTTTTGTTATAACACCACTCACTGGATTTAGTGTCCATCATGCATTCAGGATGATTTTATCTTGAGCTCTTTAACTAATTATATCCACGAAGATCCTGTTTCCAAATAAGGTCACATTCTGTGATTCTGGGTGGACATGTCTTTTTAGGAGACACTCTTTAATCTACTACAGTATCTATTTATAACTGTTGTTTTCAAAACTTTTTTCTTGATGAAAATGTACAAAGAACTCTAAGATATAAAATTTGCAAATATAGAGTTAAAATTGGTTCTGGGAACCCCAAACACTTGGTCTTATCCTCACTTCCCATAGTTGTTTCTGAGGTACCACTATGAAGCTTAAGGACAACATAGGAATTTTGAGATCAATAAATTATAACAATGTCAAGAAGGATTATTTATCTCAAAAATTACTGAACCTATATTTGCAAATTAAAATTGCAAAAAAGACCTATTAGATATCCAATACAAATTTCACGTTAGTAGAATATGTTTCTACTACCAGGCATTTTTTTTTTGGTACCAAATAGCACAGAGTAAGATGTCAGTCAGTATATTTGCAAATACTACTTTTAGGGACTCTTTTTGGTACAATTTATTCGGAGTCTTCTGTGTCTATAGCTAGTGCAAATGAACTGAGGATGAAAAGGGTAATATTCCTGTCACTGTCTTACTTGTGGCCATATCTCCAATGTCTCGTTTTGTGCTTGACTTATATTAGAGGATCAGTAAATATAAGTGAACTAAGGAATGGAGGGAGTTGACACAGTGAGTTTCAGATATTAAATTTCATGTCCTCACACTAGAAGTTAGTAAGATCCCTTAGCTAACTTTACACCATGTATAGTTATGGTATTATTTATTTTATAATCTACCATATGTCCTACTGCTTCTGAATAGCTTCCACATATACACAGTGATCTTGTATCAATATTTTCTTTGCTAGGATTGTTGCTGCTCTGTTTAAGGAAGTTCATAGCAGTCATTGCTTTTTTAAAAAATATATTTATTTAATTGTATTTATTATTATTATATTTTAATTTGATATAGGTCATATGCACTCACCAGAGAGAGACAGAGAGAGGAGAGAAAGAAAAATTGAGATAGCAAGCTGCCAGGTCCAGAACTCGATCCACAGTTGGCCATGTGAGAGCCCACCTACCTTAACCACTGCTGGTCCCAGTCATTGCCTTTTTAATTATTTACAATTCAGACATTAAATCTACAAAATATTAAACATATCAGAATGTATTCCTCCAGTGACCTCTCCACTTCACTTTAGCTTTCCAGGCCTATTGTGATTGACAGCATTGTCCTCTGCCCCCTCCCTTTTTTGTTTTTTTCCTGTTTTTCCCCCCACTTTTTAATTGCCAGAGGTCATGTGCTCATGAGAGAGAGAGACAGACAGAAAGACAGACAAAGAGACAGCAGACCCAATGGGGCCTGGCCAAACTGCAATCCCTTCTCCTCCATTTCTCCAAACTGTCAGGATATGGAACATACAGGTATAGGTACCTGGCTTGTTTTTTAAGCTACTGAGTCTGGGCTTTGAACCACAGTTCTCCATGTGGGATATGACTCCCTTAACCACTAGGCTACTGGGCCAGCCCTGTTCTGTCCCTTTTCTAATAACTGATTTTCCTTTCCTGAAGCCATGAAAATGATCTTGTAAACTTATTCTTTGATGATACAAATTACCTTTTTAAAATCTGAATTGAATACATCCCACTCCCCTTTAAGCAGAAATATGAATTTTCTGTAGCACTATTAAATATACTGATCATAGTAATAAAAACAACTAGTTGTTAGTTCAAGGGTTTTGTTGGCTAGCCACTTTCTCCCAAATCCACATGTACTGTTCTAGAAGAACCAACACCCCAAACACACAACTCTTAGCTATGTTTCTATTACCACCAAGCCAATTCTGTTGGGTCATCGGAAAAGTCATGAGGCATTTTTGCATAGAAAAACATAGGAAAATAGGTCATGACTTTCCCAATGATCTAATATTTGTATTTGTGGAATGAAGGACAAGTACCTCTTCAGCGTGCTTCATGGTAGTGAAACTCAATCATCATAACTAATATGGCAATTAAGTATAACTTTCCTCAAATAAACAGTCCATTTCTCTCCCCCAGACCTGTTGAACCCTTCTGAAAAATTGTAAAATACTCTATGGCTACTAGATTAAGTTTGGGCTACTAGTAGAATCCTCTCTTAAACCTGGAACATCTAATGTGTACTCTGAGCACCACCCAGTGGCAAAAAGATATATTGGAAATGATGTTTACGTTCTTTTGGGATTGACTGTCTTGAAGGTTGAAGAAACACCGGAGCTGCTGAAATCCAACTGGTATTAATTTAGAAACTGAAACTGTCACAGAGTATCTGAAAACAAGTTCTCAAAAATCTTTATTTTTAAGTTCCATCAGTGAGGTTGAACTTAAGCAAAGAGGGGAAGAAAAAAAAATAGTGAAATGTGCAAGTTAAAAAACAAAAATAAAGTGCAAATGAGAAGCCTTAAGCAGATAAGGGAGAAGGGGAAAGAAAAATCGAGTGCTGGAATTAATGGAGTCAATGTCATGGGTGGTAGTATGAATGTATGGAGAGGAGAAAAATTACTAAGTTTTAAAAATAATTCTTATATTTTAAAGAAATACCTTAAATTTAACTTTACTCACAGCTACCTAATGGGGTATATATCATTATTGTTTCTTAGAAGATAAAGAAGGGAAAATGTAGACATTAGGGAAAATGCAGACATTAGGGAAAATGCTTGAGATGCTTAACTCCGTTTGACCTGACTGTAAAATTCAATCACTTTTTTCCTTTTTTTTTTCTTTTTTACTTTATTATTTATTTATTTTGGTTTTTGCTATAGGGCATATCTTCTTGTTGGACAGAGAGAGACAGAGAGAGAAAGAGAGAGAGAGAGGGAAAGTGAGAAATCACTTCCCAGGGGGGGATGGCCATGGCATAATCCTTTCTCTTCTATTTTCCTCTTGGGATTTTGGGCACACACGCACATGGATCTGACATGATTTTCAAGTTGCCAGGTCTGGGACTTGAACTGCATAGTCAGCCATGTGGGATCCAGGTGCCTTAACCTCCACGTCACCTACTGGCCCTCAATCTTTCTTTAATCTGTACCAAGGTATCATTAAACACTGTTTATTGTATTCAAACTCAGCTGCACATTGGAATTCCTTGGGAAGTTTTAAAACGTACTAGTTCTTGGATTTCATGGAAAGAGACTATTTTTTTTTTTGGTTGGTCTGGGGGCTACGGCCAGATAATTTGGATTTTTAAAGCTCCCTAGGTGATTTTCATGTGCACCAAAATTTGAGAATGACTCTAAGTACTTGATTTTCTGCTCACCTCTTGCTAGTTTATAGTTCAGTAGTTTCCTTAAAACTTTTATTTTAAATAATTATTTAATTTTATTTATTATTTTAATTTGCTACAGGGCTCAAGCACTCACCAGAGAGGGAGAGAAAGAGAAAGCCAGGTCTGGGACTTGAACCATGGTCGGCCATGTGGGAGTCCAGTACCTCAACCACCACACCACCTGCTGGTCCCTCCTTAAAACTTTTAATAATTGTATTAGCTTTAGAATTTTTTAAAAAAGGCTATTTATTCATTCATTCATTTATTTATTTATTTACTTACATGAGAAAGAGAGAAAGTTGTGTTCCAGCCAGGTTGTCATGCTGCATTCTACCCCCAGTCTCTGCAAGCCTGGATCATTAAACATGTATACTTGTCCCACATGTTCAGGAACATCTTAGGATGCAAACCCAGGACCTTGCCTGTGTAGGTCCAGTTGTATACCACTGCCTGGCCCCCAATATTAGATATTTTAATTGAAAATTATAAATGCAATTGAATGAATATCTTTATGAAAGAAGAGATTCTGTTCTAGATCATTCGTGTCAAAATCTCTGTACTTTTTCTTCATAGATCTCCTTGTACCAAAATGCATTGTTTTAATCTTTCTCTTTCTTTTTTTTTTTTCTTGTTTTAATTGCCAGAAGGCAAATATACTCACTAGCTAGACACCGAGACAGAGAAATAGAAGGAGAAGGAGAAAGCATTCCTCAACGGGCCATGGTCACGCCACACTCCCTTCTCCTTCATTTCTCCATCCTGTTAGGATTTGGGGCATGCAAGAACACATGCCTAATGCATTTTTCATCCTTCTACAATAAGTACTCAAACTGCAGATGGCAATGTGGGATCCAGCTTCCTTTAACCAATAGGCTGCTGGGCCAACCCTGTCTTTTAAAATTTATTTTATAATTTACAGTTAAAAATTTTATATATTTACAGTACACAATATAATGGAGCTTTTTAGAATTATTTATTTAATTGTATTTCTTATTATTTAAATTTGCCATAGGGCATGTACACTCACCTGAGAGAGACAGAGAAAATGAGAAAGCAAGCCACCAGGTCCAGGACTTGCACTGTGGAAGGCAATGTGGGAGTTAAGTGCCTTAACCGCCATGCCACCTGCTGTTCCCCACCATGATGTTTTGATATATGCATACTTTAGAAAATAATTAATAAGAATTAATGTGGTTCTCCATTCTCTCTTCTTTTGTCATATCTGGAGCAACTCCTGTTCTCATTTCTTTGGTAAAGTGAAATGTATCTCACAAGGAGCAGAAAACACTACCCATGTTTCTTTTAGGACTTTTTTTCTGTCCAGTAACGTGGAATATAGCCATAGCTGCCAACCTAATAACAGTTTTGCCTTCCTCAAGTGTCCTGGCCTTTGGCACACTTTCAGGAAGTCTGAAGGCATTGACCTTTTTTGTCAAAATATAAGATGTAAACAATTACTTTTTCTTCAGCCATTCTTCAGCTATATTGAGCTATTTTGAATCTAATTTTGTCCTTCGAGGACTTACTAATTGAGATATAAAAAACACGGTAAGATTATTTAGAAATCATGGCCTACTTTCAGAGTGTCAATCCACTGATGAGCTATTTAATATCAAACATGTGTGTGTTTGTCAAGGCCCAAATTTGGTCAAGCTGTTTGCCAAACACACATCTGTATCTATTTATATTTGGGGTTTTTTTTTGGTCTCTTAAACAGGCTGATTCATCTCCTAGGCTTCTGCAGTCTGTTTTGCATACATAAATGTAGGACTTGAACTGCTGTACTTGCAGTTAGGATTGCTACTTATGCTCTGCCCAACTCCATTAAATCCCACAGTGTATTGCTGACCGCAAAACAATTTCATGGAAAAAGAAAAATATATTTTATAATTTCATGATCGGAGATCAAAGAGTTTCTATACAACTGTAAAATATACAGCAGCATATGTGTTTCTACAAATGATCAAAAGCAACAATAAAAAGATTATATAAATATATTTAGGGTACACTACTTTTTTTTAGAAGTTTTCGCCTTAGGGCACGTGCACTCACTGGAGAGAGAGACAGAGACAGAAACAGTGAGAGGGAAAGTGAGAAACCACCCCCCAGGAGAATGGCCATGTGACAATCAATCCCTTCTCCTCCTAGAGTCTTGGACATGCATACACACATGCCTGATCTGAGTTTCAAGCCACCATGTTTGAGACTCAAACCATGATCAACCATGTATGAGTCCAGCGACCTAACCATTATGCCATCTGCTGGCCCCAGGATACTTTATATTTTAAATAGTATCTTCTAAAGAGCTTTGGTAATGCTTTAGTCAAACAAGAAATCAAAATAAATTATTTTATGAAATCAAAAAAAGGATCTTCTCAAGTCCTATTTTTGAATATTCTTTCAATACAATGTGATGCTTTTTATTTCAAGTACATATTCAAACATGGATAATATATTAGAAATCTTTATATTCCTTTTGCTCTGTTAGTACACATTAAATAATATGCAAGGTTGTTTTTTTTTTTTTTTTGTGTGTGTGTGTGTATGTGTATGTTGGCACCATTATAATAACCATTGTGGGAAAGCACACACATATACATATGCACACATGTATAGGAAAAGAGCCATGAATGACTATACAAGGGAACTTCAAAAAGTTCATCAAAGACCAGAATTCAGGTACATGTTGTGGGGACCAGCAGTTAGCGTAATGGTTATGTTGCTAGACGCCCATGTAGTCGACTGTGGTTCGAGTCCCAGACCCAGCGGTTTAAACTCAAGCCAGGCGTGTGTGCGTGCATGCCCAGGATCCCTAGAGGAGAGTGGAGGAGAAGGGATTGCAGCATGGGCATCCCCCCCGGGGGATGATTTCTCGCTTTCTGTCTCTCTGTCTCTCTCTGTCTTTCTGGCAAACGCATGTACCCTACAGTACAAAAAAACAGAAAAAAAAAAACCCCCCCAAAAAAAAAAAAAAAAAAGTACATGTTGGGGCCAGCCCAGTAGCATAGCAGTTAGGTACTGCACTGAGAATGCTGGATTCCAGATAACTAATTGGTGTTTGAGTCCTAGCCCTATTGGTTTGAAAATCACACTGACTGATGCACATGTGCCCAGAATCCTATTAGGATTGAGAATTGGAAGAAAAACAATTACAGCATAACTAGGCCTCAACTGGGGGAGGTGGTTTCTCTTTCTCTCTCTCACACATACATGTACGCACATGTCCTCTGGAATTAAAAAAAAGAAAAGAAAAAGTATGAATGTTGGTGCAGCAATTTTTCAAATCTTTGCATAGTTTTCTCTTAGTTTACATTTTCAGTGAACTTTTCGAAGCCCCTCATATGTATTCACTACATGGAGGGGCCAGTCTATCATTATGTTGTCTTTAAAGTGTTCAATAGCTAACACTTATGAGTACACTCTGGACAATAAAATATCTTTCATTTTCCCTAAGTTGAAGAATAGCTTTTTCCTTAAACTTGGAATAATTTTCTGGTTCTTAACACGGCATTATGTTGAGTAGTTATTTTATTTCTTCATTTCTTTTTCATTATTTATTGTTCATCTTCAGCACTACTTTGATTTATTTATACCTTTCTCCTTTAATAAAGGATCTAATAGAAATGTGTTGGATCTTCAGAAAAGTCTTGATGCATTTTTCCATAGAAAAATATATAAAAATATGTAATAGCTGTCCAGATGACTTAATGCATCATAAGATAGATCAAGAAATAGTCATATTATGGGGCCAGCAGATGACATAGTGGTTACATCACTGGACTTCCACATGGCCAATCAGGATTCAAGTCTGGAGCAGTTGCTTAAAACTCATGCCAGGCACATCTGGTGTGTGCCCAAAATCCTGGGAGGAGAATGAAGGAGAAGGGATCGTAGCATAGCCATCCCACCTATGGGGTAATTTCTCTGTCCCTCTCACAGTCTCTGACTCTCTCTCTGCTCAGTGAGAGCACATGCCCTAAGGCAAAAACCTCTTTTAAAAATTGAAAGATTTAATCTTTTTAAAGATTAAATTTGAAAAGCAACATTGTTGTTGGAAGGGTCAATAGGCAGGATGTGAAAGTAACTCAAAGTACTTAAAAGGAAAAAAATTCCTCAAAAATAAGTTGAAAATGAGAGGACCAGCAGTTAGCGTAATGGCTATGTCGCTGGACTCCCATGTAGTCGACTGCAGTTCGCGTCCCAGACCCGGTGGCTTAAAACACGCCGAGCACGTGTGCGTGCGTGTCTAAGATCCCGAGAGGAGGATGGCGGGGAAGGGATTGGGGGCTGGCAATGCACCCACGCTGGGGGGTGATTTCTCGCTTTCTGTCTCTCTGTTTCTCTGTCTGTCTGGCGAGCGCACGTGCCCTATAGCAAAAACCTCTCCAAAAAAAAGAAAGAAAGAAAGAAAAAAAAGAAAGGAAGAAAGAAAAATAAGTTGAAAATGAGAAAAATAAATGCCTTTCATTTAATAAAATGAGAAGTAACAAAGCTAAACAAAGTTAAGGCTACCAGTGCCCATATTTCAGTTACGTTGTTGTTTACATGACACAGTACTGCAGTATGAGTCATTGAGTTTTAGGTCTAAGTCTCCTACCATAATGCACTGTGACTTTGGGAAAGTTATTAAACCTCTCTTGACTTCCTTTTTCCTTAGATATAGTATGTTTACATTAGATAAGTGATATTTAAACTGAAGAAGTACTATCCTTTAATGTCAAGAACATAGAGGAGACAGAGGGCTGAGATTAGCTGATTTGTCTTTTTTTTATTGCCAGAGCTATGTTGTTTTGGTTACTATAGCTTTGTAGTATATCTTGAAATCTTGTGTGTATTGCCTCAAACTTTGTTCTTTTTTTCAAGATTGCTTAGACTATTTGGGATCTTTTGTAGTTCTGTATGAATTTTAGGGTTAATTGTCTGTTTCTGTGAAAAACATGATTAGAGTTTTGACACAGGTTGAATTGAATATATTAAGTATTGTGGGCAGTATAGACATTTTAACAATGTTAATTCTTCTAATCCATGAACACAGGATATCTTTCCCATATTAATTTGAATCTTTTTCTATTTATTTTATCAATGTTTGCCTTTGGTGTATAAAAATGCTACTGATTTTTCTCAGTTTTTTTTTCCCCATAGTGTATGCACTTGCCAGAGAGAGAGATGGGGAGAGACAGAGAGAGGGAAAGTGAGAAATCACACTCCAGGGGGCTGGCCACACCAGAGTCCCTTCTCCTCCAGGCTCCCTTTGGGATTTTGGGCACACATGCACATGCATCTGGTGTGATTTTCAAGCCACTGGGTCTGGGACTCAAACCACAGTGGGCCATGAGGGAGTCCAGTGCCTTAATCACTATACTACCGGCTGGCCCTGCTACTGATTTTTATACATTGGTTTTTGTATCCTGCAACCTTAATGAATTCATTTACCAGTTTTGGTTTTCTGTGTTGTTTCGTTTTTAGTTTCTTTTTGGATTTTTTGTTCATTTTGTTTTTTGTTTTATTTTGTTTTGTTTTCCAGAGGGCTTGTGCACTTACCAGATAGAGACAGAGAGTAAGAGATGGAAAATGAGACTGTACCTCTCATAGGGGATGATCATGCCAAAAACTCTTCTTTTTGTTTTCAACTTTTATTTTATTTTATTTTATTTGGAGAGGTTTTTGCTATAGGGCGTGTGCGCTCACCAGACAGAGAGATAGAAAACGAGAAATCATCCCCCCCCCAGAGGGGATGGCCACGCCACAATCCCTTCACCTCCATTCTCCTCTTGGGATCTTGGTCACACACGTACATGTGCCTGGCATGAGTTTAAGCCACTGGGTCCGGGACTCGAACCGTGGTCGACTACGTGGGAGTCCAGCGACATAGCCATTACGCTAACTGCTGGTCCCTCAACTTTTATTTATTCATTTATTTTAATTTGACCAGAGAGGAACAGAATGAGAGAGAGGGAGAGAGAGAGGGAAAGTGAGAAAGCAAGCCACCAGGTCTGGGACTCAAACCACAGTTGGCAATGTGGGAGTTTGGCTCCCTTCACAACCATGCCACCTGTCTGCCCCATGCCACACACTCTTCTATTTCTCCCCCTTTCAGGCTTTTGGGCACACACCAGGTATGGTTTTCAAATCTCCAGGTCTGGGACTCAAACTGTGCAGTCAGCCATGTAGGATCCAGAGCCTTAACCACCAAGCCACAGACTGGTTCTCATTTATGAGCTGTAACTGTGTTTTTGGTGGAGTTTGTTAGGATTTTCTATATGTAAGATCATGCTATCAGCAACCAGAGACACTTTCATTTCTCCCTTTTCTCCTTGAATGCCTTTTGTTTCTTTTACTTGCCTAACTGCTGTGGCTAAGACTATGCTGAATAGAAGTGGTGGGAGTGAACATCCTTTTCTTAGATATTGACATATCGATATTCATTACAGCACTATTCACAATAGCAAAGACATGGAATCAACCTAAATAGTCATTAATAGATGGATGGAATAAGGTATACATAGTATATATACACAGTGTAGTGCACTTCAGTCTTAAAAGGAAGAAAATTGGGGCCAGCAGGTGGTGTGGTGGTTAAAGCGCTAGATTCCTACATGGCCAACCGTGGTTCGAGTTCTGGACCTGGCGGCTTGAAAATCACACCAGGCATGTGTTATGTCTGCCCAAAATGCCAGGAGGAGAATGGAGAAGAAAGGATTGCAGTGTGACCATTGCCCATGAGGAGTGATTTCTCATTTTCCCTCTCACTGTCTCTCTCTGGTGAGCACACATGCCCTATGACAAAAACAAAAACAAAAAGAAAGAAAAAGAAGAAGAAAATTATGTCATTTGCAGTAACATTGATGAAAGTGGAGGAAATGATGTTAAGTGAAAAAAAGCCAGGCATGGAAAGACAAATACTGCATGATTTCACTTCTATGTGGAATCAAAAAGTCAAACTCAGAATAAGTAGATAGGTGGTTACACGGGGCCAGAGTAGAAGGTGAGGAGAATAGAGTATCAGAGTGGGAGTAAGACTCAGGAGACATCATCTCGAGAAAAAAGAAAAGTTTATTGAGAGAAAGAGCACCCAGGGGTCTGAAGCCAGAGGAGCCTCAGCCCAGACACCAGGAGGGAGGGGGTCTCTTTTAAAGGATAATCAATTTTTGGAGACTGTTTGAGTGACCGATAATGCAGGGGAGTTAGGCACAGTGGGATAAGCATACATGAACCATTTGGTGAGTCTTTTTGATTCATCTCTAGGAAGTTAGACTTCCCAGTACTCGCTTTGGGTCTTTATGTGTTACTTCCTACATCAGCGTGACCTTAAAGTAGCAGCACCCGAAGTATAGGCTCTTGCCAAGACCAATTAGGTAGAAGCATATTGTCAGGCCTGGAGCCACATCAGGTGGTGCTCAGAAGATCTTTACTGAGTGGGACCTTACATAGAGACGTACTGTTTGAAGGGTTCAAATTTTCACTTAGATAGGAGTAATAAGTTTTGAGATCCAGTGCACGAAAAATTATACATATGTGAAGTGACAAATACGTTAATTAGCTTGATTGAATCATTCTACAATATATACCTTTATCAAGAGATCACATTGTGCCCCATATATTTAGATATACAATTATTAGTTAAAATAAATGTTAAAAATAACAAAAAGAGTATGACGATATAAAATTCCTTTTTAAATAAAATAATGTGACTATACCAGCATGAAGTGCTTTCTTTTTTCATTTTAATTTGCTATAGGGTATATGCACTCTTTGGAGAGAACAGAGAGAGAGGGAGAGAGATAGAGACAGGAAGTCAGAAAGTACCCTCCTCCTTCCAGGGAGCATGGTTATGCCACAATCCCTTTTCTTCCATTTTCTTCCATTTCCCTTTGGGATTTCCTGCATGCACTCAGTATGTTTTTTAAGCTGCCAGGTCTGGGACTTGAACTGCATTGTCAGCCATGTAGGATCCAGCTATGGTAACCAGCACACCACTAGCTGGCTCCAATACTAGCATAAAGTACCTTCTAAAAATCTGTGGGATTCAGTGGTTCTCATATTTTGAATACAATGGCCTTTTGCTTTTCTTTTTTTTTTTAAGTTTGCTTATTCATTAAGAGCAAGTGAGAGAGAGTTACTCTTGATGGGGTCTCACCATGCCATAATTCTTGTCCAAATCTCTCAGCCAGCTAGGATCACAGGAGCCTTGGGACAGGCCCAGTGTGTTCATCTCAACTTGGGATCTGAACCTGGCCCTCCTATGTGGCTCCAGTATCTTTCAGCAGCATTTATTTTTTCTATCATTGAACTTGTTTTAATGTTTCTTCACAAACGGTACAAAATATTGAAGTACAGACAAGGAATAATCGCAATGTTGTAGCCAACATTATAAATATGGAATTATAAATTTAAAATATAAATCTGGTAGTCAATGCAGCTCTGTGGGATCACTGCATCTAGTAGGGCTGGTCTCTGCACTCCTGCTCGTGCTCACCTTTATCCATTCTTCCAGGTCATCCGCGTTTGCCTCATCTTCCTCCCATTTGCTCCATCAAAGGTCCAGGCCCCTCCTCCCCAGGGACATCATGTCTTCCTCCACCAAAGCCACTATGGTCCATACCCCAGCCACCACAGAAACCACCTCTGTCACCACCATGCCCATCTCTGAACATTCCACTGAGGCCAATCTAGTCCATGAGGCC
>NW_006202806.1:1415068-1424073 GCF_000334495.1 Tupaia belangeri chinensis
GAAAAACAAGCTGGGTGTCTGCCCAAAATGCCAGGAGGAGAATGGAGAAGAAAGGATTGCAGTGTGACCATTGCCCATGAGGAGTGATTTCTCATTTTCCCTCTCACTGTCTCTCTCTGGTGAGCACACATGCCCTATGACAAAAACAAAAACAAAAAGAAAGAAAAAGAAGAAGAAAATTATGTCATTTGCAGTAACATTGATGAAAGTGGAGGAAATGATGTTAAGTGAAAAAAAGCCAGGCATGGAAAGACAAATACTGCATGATTTCACTTCTATGTGGAATCAAAAAGTCAAACTCAGAATAAGTAGATAGGTGGTTACACGGGGCCAGAGTAGAAGGTGAGGAGAATAGAGTATCAGAGTGGGAGTAAGACTCAGGAGACATCATCTCGAGAAAAAAGAAAAGTTTATTGAGAGAAAGAGCACCCAGGGGTCTGAAGCCAGAGGAGCCTCAGCCCAGACACCAGGAGGGAGGGGGTCTCTTTTAAAGGATAATCAATTTTTGGAGACTGTTTGAGTGACCGATAATGCAGGGGAGTTAGGCACAGTGGGATAAGCATACATGAACCATTTGGTGAGTCTTTTTGATTCATCTCTAGGAAGTTAGACTTCCCAGTACTCGCTTTGGGTCTTTATGTGTTACTTCCTACATCAGCGTGACCTTAAAGTAGCAGCACCCGAAGTATAGGCTCTTGCCAAGACCAATTAGGTAGAAGCATATTGTCAGGCCTGGAGCCACATCAGGTGGTGCTCAGAAGATCTTTACTGAGTGGGACCTTACATAGAGACGTACTGTTTGAAGGGTTCAAATTTTCACTTAGATAGGAGTAATAAGTTTTGAGATCCAGTGCACGAAAAATTATACATATGTGAAGTGACAAATACATTAATTAGCTTGATTGAATCATTCTACAATATATACCTTTATCAAGAGATCACATTGTGCCCCATATATTTAGATATACAATTATTAGTTAAAATAAATGTTAAAAATAACAAAAAGAGTATGACGATATAAAATTCCTTTTTAAATAAAATAATGTGACTATACCACCATGAAGTGCTTTCTTTTTTCATTTTAATTTGCTATAGGGTATATGCACTCTTTGGAGAGAACAGAGAGAGAGGGAGAGAGATAGAGACAGGAAGTCAGAAAGTACCCTCCTCCTTCCAGGGAGCATGGTTATGCCACAATCCCTTTTCTTCCATTTTCTTCCATTTCCCTTTGGGATTTCCTGCATGCACTCAGTATGTTTTTTAAGCTGCCAGGTCTGGGACTTGAACTGCATTGTCAGCCATGTAGGATCCAGCTATGGTAACCAGCACACCACTAGCTGGCTCCAATACTAGCATAAAGTACCTTCTAAAAATCTGTGGGATTCAGTGGTTCTCATATTTTGAATACAATGGCCTTTTGCTTTTCTTTTTTTTTTTAAGTTTGCTTATTCATTAAGAGCAAGTGAGAGAGAGTTACTCTTGATGGGGTCTCACCATGCCATAATTCTTGTCCAAATCTCTCAGCCAGCTAGGATCACAGGAGCCTTGGGACAGGCCCAGTGTGTTCATCTCAACTTGGGATCTGAACCTGGCCCTCCTATGTGGCTCCAGTATCTTTCAGCAGCATTTATTTTTTCTATCATTGAACTTGTTTTAATGTTTCTTCACAAACGGTACAAAATATTGAAGTACAGACAAGGAATAATCGCAATGTTGTAGCCAACATTATAAATATGGAATTATAAATTTAAAATATAAATCTGGTAGTCAATGCAGCTCTGTGGGATCACTGCATCTAGTAGGGCTGGTCTCTGCACTCCTGCTCGTGCTCACCTTTATCCATTCTTCCAGGTCATCCGCGTTTGCCTCATCTTCCTCCCATTTGCTCCATCAAAGGTCCAGGCCCCTCCTCCCCAGGGACATCATGTCTTCCTCCACCAAAGCCACTATGGTCCATACCCCAGCCACCACAGAAACCACCTCTGTCACCACCATGCCCATCTCTGAACATTCCACTGAGGCCAGTATAGTCCATGAGGTCACCTCTTCCTCCCCTTATGTCACCAGGGCCAGCTCTGCCACTATACCCATCTGGGGGTGGGAAGGGGCTTTACACTAGTTGCATTCTGTCTTTTAGGTGAAGTTCTGGTTTCCACAACCCAGATTAGGACACTGCAAGTCACTGACTGGATGCTGGACATTTCCTCCTCCAGAGGGGTTCCCTCAGGAACCTCAGGGCCTTCTTAAAGGGAAGCCTCCTCTATCTCTTCCATGGCCTCTAGTGTAACCTGTGGGGCCCCCAGGACTTCCTTGGCCCCCTGGACCTCCACAGAGTAAGGGTGGCACCCCTCTGCCCTCACAGGGTGGCATTCCACCCTCCGTGCTGTTCATTGGAGGCTTCTTCTGGGCAACAGAGACTTTAAGTTTGCTCCCTTGGAAATCTTTTCCATCAAACTACTCCACAGCAGCCTTGGCAGTCAGTAGGTCTTCATAGGACAGTGTGGCATTTCCTTTGGGCTTTCCTGTCTCCTTGACCAAGTAGATGTGGATCAAGGGCTGCCCAGTTCCCTTGTTCATCTTAACCACCCCATGCTGCTTAGAGAAGTCTGCCAGATCATCTAGAGTTACATTGTCATTTAACCCTTGCACATAAATTGCACTGTGGTCAGAGTCTTCATCCGGATCTATGGGTGGACCTAGATCAAGATCTGGTCCTTCATCCATGGGTCCACCAGACTTGTTGAAGCCACCTTGCTCTCTAGTGCCCATTCCACCCCATCCTCCTCCTTGCCCACCTCTGCTCATGTATCCACAATCAAATCACCCTCTTCTCCTGCTCCAGTTATTAGACCCACTCATGCTCCAGTTCTCTCTTCATCTGGAAAATCATCTCGACTCCTGCCCATAAACTCCCAGGCTACTGGGGTATTCTGTTGGAACGAACTCTGCTGCTCGTAGCTGCTGCTCTGTTGGCTATATTGACTTGGAGCTGGCTGTAGAATCTAGTTTGGGGGAATAGAGTAACCAGTGGGAGGATGCTGCCCACAGCTGCTTTGTTGACCACAGGTATTCTGCTGTCCATAGCTGCTCGGTTATCCATAGATGTTCTGCTGAGAGTAACTGCTCTGATCATAACTAGTCAGCTGTGTAGAGGAGTAGCTGGTAGGAGGATAGGATGGAGGTGTGGTGACTGGCTGCATGGGGTAGCTCCCAGGTACCTGGGGATAACTGTAGTTACTCTGTCCATATCCTAGGTTGAGCTGGTTGTAACCCCCTGTGCTAGATTGAAGTTGACTAATCTCAGCGGGCTTGTTACAGCCCTATTGTCTTGCTGGTGCAGTGGCTGCAGGCTGCTGCCCATAGGCTGGGTAAGCAGCTGAGTGCCATTTGCAGACTGGGCTGCTTAGGAGACCTGGGTGGTGGTGACCATAGCAGTAGTGGTATCATAAGCACCAGTGCTGTACCCCTTGGATAGGCTGGCTGTACTCCTGGGGGGCAGTTGAAGCAGTATAACCAGTAGGAGGTTGTCCATAAGAAGTTGCATAGGTGGTTTGCCCATAGGTTGCAGTGGTCTGAGCCTGGGTAGAGCTGACATCAGTGGGCTGTCCATAGGTTCCATCGTTTTGTTGCCCATAAGCCTGGGTGGACTGTGCCTATCCTTGAGTGGGCTGGGCAGTGTAAGCACTGTAGCCCTGCTGAGCTGCAGCTTGGCTGTAGGTACTGTAATCCGTGGATGCCATTTTCTCTCTTTCCTCCTCGTTCTCTCAACGTCCGTCCAACAGGGTTTTTCTTGATATTAATCTTGAGTTTAATTCCATCATGGTCATAGAAAATGCTGGATATATTTTCTATGCCTTTGAATCTGTAAGGGCTTGATTTGTGTCCTAACATATGGTCAGTCTTTGAAAAGGTTCCATGCTGGGGTGAGAAAAATGTATATTTTGTGGACTTAGGTTGGAAAATTCTATAGATATCTATCAAGCCCATTCAATTTATCATATCAATTAGGTCCTGTATCTCTCTATTTATTTTTTGCCTAGATGATCTGTCAAAGGGAGCTAATGGGGTGTTTAGATCCCCAACAATTACAGTGTTTCTCCCAATCTCTCCTTTTAGGTCCAGCATTCTTTCCTTCACATATTTAAGTGCTCCTGAGTCAATGCCCTTAATTTTAAAAAGACATGGTCTTCATGAAATTAGTTGAATTTTTGGCATACAGTCATGAAAAGAATATAATGATTTTGGTAAAAGTATTGAGTAGTTTTGCATATTTTAGGCTTACTGGTAAGAAGGATTCTGGAGATGGTATGAAAAATTCTCTTAGGATGACTAGATGAGATCTTAGAGGGAAACACCTGAGATTACCAAATGCAAAAGCAGGTTTACTAATGAGCAATTCCAAGAGAGGACCCTTACTACATGAGAGAATAGCAAAGATCATCATTATGACAACTACTAGAAATAGGAATCCATGTACTTGCACCCACTGCATCCTGAGCTACTGTTTAGGTCCACCATGCACTGCTTACCTATATGTCAGAGTTCAATGAGCTAGCACATTCACACACAGCAAGTTGTGCAAAGATGATTTGATACTTACAGGTAGGCAGCAGGAGAAAGATGTCTTGCATCTATTGTGAGCCAGTTCCTCAAGGCTCAAAAAACCTGCATAGGGCAGATGGAGTCTTGACTGCATGTACACCACTTTACACCACAGTTGAGGGGTCTCCAAATGCAGCTTTCCCTGGGTTATATGCCTCAGGAGCCACATACCACATTGGGAAAATCTTTGAAGGACATCCTGCTTCTAGGGGAGAAAGAAACAAAGACCAGTCAATCCCAAGCAGTTTCTACTAACTCAAGATGTTAAGTTTTCTAGGTGGAACAAGAGCAAGGCCTGGCCTATTTCAAGTAGTCTCTCCCTATCTCAGGATATTGGAATCCCAGCTCCTTCTACAGTTATTTTTTAGAACTGTAAGCAAGAAAGGTGAGAATTGAGTTGGTCCAAGGACACCTGGAAAACTGTCCTGCACCAAAACCCTCTTTTCTATGAAATTCAAAGTTAAGAAAACTTGCTATAGGGACCAGCAGTTAGCGTAATGGCTATGTCGCTGGACTCCCACGTAGTCGACCGCAGTTCGAGTCCCAGACCGGTTGGCTTAACCCCACGCTGGGCGCATGTGCGTGCGTGCCCAAGATCCCGAGAGGAGAATGGAGGAGAAGGGATTGCGGCGTGACCATCCCCCCTGGGGGTGATTTCTTGCTTACTGTCTCTCTGTCTGTCTGGCGAGTGCACGTGCCCTATAGCAAAAAACTCTCCAAAAATAAAAAGAAAAAAAAAAGAAAAAGAAAACTTGCTATAGTAAGCATGGCTATCTCTAGTCAAGATCCTTGCAGTAAAATCTCCGCAGGTCTATATAGTAATTAAACAGCAATAGATGTGTTACAGACCAATACTAAACTCTCGACAGTTTGAAACAATAAGATCTATTCCTGATTCATGTAATTTGGGCTGTGAGTATGTCCAATCAGATGGGCTTCTACAACTGGTGATTTAGGATCTAGGATCCTTCAAATCACATGGTTCTTTAAAAAATCTTTAAACTGTGAATTCCAGGTTCATTTTAAGTATCAGTAGCCAGACAACAGAAAGAGAGAGGGCCACTTGGTGGCATGGTGGGTAAGGCAGCTGGATCTCACATGGCCGACTGCACATTTCGAATCCTGCATCTGATAGCTTGAAAAACACACTGGAGGTGAGTGTGCATATGGGATCTCATATTTGCTTCCAGTGTTATCATCATACTGATAAAGCCTATCTGTAAAAATAAGGCAATCAATGTTGTTGAAATGTCTGCAAATGATTGTGTGATTAAGCAACTGTATGTGATATGCCCCATATCACTCTCCAAAATCCCTAGAGGAGAATGGAGGAGAAGGGATTGTGACATGGCCATCTCCCCTAGGTGTGCTTTCTAACTTTGCTCTCTCCTCCTCGATCCCCAGTGAGCACACATACACATGCCTTATAGCAAATAAAAATACATTTATTAAAAAAAAAGAGAGAAGGAAACAGGTACAGGAGCACATACAACAAGTGGTGTGCATCACTTCTTCTGATATTTTATTGGCCAGAAACCAGTTATATAACCACGACTAATACATTCATGGGAAACTGGGAAATCTGGCTATGCACCCAGGGAGAAACAAATTGGGCTTGGCAAACAAAGTTTTATCTACCAGAGTATTAAGGTTTTATTTAGTATGAGAATGACTACACAGATTTTGGTGGTAGTATAGCAGAAATCGAAAATATGGTTTAGTGAAGTGGCAGAAATTTGTCCACCTCAGATAACCTATTGGAAAGCATTTCATCTGGGTGACAGGGTTGTATGAATTAATTTAAAGAACTGAAACTTTGGCTTCCTAGGTTAGTTTTTAACTGGATTCCCCCCATGATTGAGCACAGTTTCAATGAAGTTCAACCTGAACAAACCTGGCAGGCCTTGGCAGAACTGCCGAGTCTGTGATGACAAGGATAACAGCCTTAAGGCAAAGAAACTCTTTGGTTTTTCTGAGGTGTTCTCTGAAATATCAGTTCTCCCTATGGGCAATTAACTGCCAGTGGTGGTCACCGAGTTTTTCTGCCAGATGAGTTTCTACTCCAGTAATGAGCAAGAGCCATTATGATTAACCATCTGATACCAAGCAAAGCTCTCTGGAAACTTTTTGGCTTTATCCTAGTACATAGGGGAAAGAGAAAGCCATTCTTGCAATAATAAAATGGGATATTGATGTGATAAAAAGAGGATTTAAATATTAGGTCATTGGAAAAGTTATGATGTATTTCTCTATGCAAAAATGAGTCATGACTTTCCAACAACCTGTGCTAGCTTAATCAGGAAATCATCTGCAGACATTTCAACAATATTAATAGTGTTATTTGTACAGATAGAATTTATCAGTATGATAACAACACTGGGAGCAAATATGGGATCACACACTCAATGCACTAATTCCAAAATATTCATGGATTTCTGGGGATCAGAATGGAGATTGCTATTACAGTAAAATCATATTGAATGTCCTGGTTTCTATGTGTAAGAATTTTTCTCATAAGGCATGAAAGCTTAAACATATGAACTATAAAAAGAAAAAAAAAGAGACTGAATTTGCAGGGCCCAGTAAAAAGTCAAAATGAGGGTCACTTGTTCAAAAAGCAGGGAAAAGTGGGGACCAGCAGTTAGTGTAATGGCTATGTTGCTGGACTCCCACGTAATTGACTGTGGTTCGCGTCCCGGACCCAGTGGCTTAAAACTCACACCAGGTGCTTGTGCGTGTGTGCCCAAGATCCTGAGAGGCGAATGGAGGAGAAGGGATTGCAGCGTGGCCATCCCCCCTGGGGGGGGATTTCTTGCTTTCTGTCTCTCTGTCTCTGTCTGTCTGTCTGTCTGACGAGCACACACGCCCTATAGCAAAAACCTCTAAAAAAATTAAAAAGGCAGGGAAAAGTGCCGTTAAAAATACTGGGGAGGGACCAGCAGTTAGCATAATGGCTATGTTGCTGGACTCCCACGTAATTGACTGTGGTTCGCGTCCCGGACCCAGTGGCTTAAAACTCACACCAGGTGCTTGTGCGTGTGTGCCCAAGATCCTGAGAGGAGAATGGAGGAGAAGGGATTGCAGCGTGGCCATCCCCCCTGGGGGGGGGGATTTCTTGCTTTCTGTCTCTCTGTCTCTCTGTCTGGAGAGCGTACGTGCCCTGTAGCAAAAATCTCTCAAAAAAAATACTGGGGGAAAAAAAAGAGAGAGACAGAAATAGAACACAGGTAATAAAACAGGAGTAGAATACTGTGATTCAAATGGCTCTTCAAATTTTCACACATAAAAGGCTAGCTCATGGGGCCAGGTGGTGGCAAAGCAGTAACACAACTGGACCCACATTGGAAAGTTCCTTAGTTCACACCTGGGACCTCCCTGAGAACTCCCAGGTGCACGTGTTCATGATTATGATGTCAATCAACTGACACTAGAGACAGATCATGGTGTGAAGACTCTACTGGGGATGTCTCTCTCTCTCTCTTTCTCTTGTGGAATAAACTTTAAAAAAAAACTTTAAAAAGTTTGAAAAAGGGACAGCTCCATGCTCTTTCGGTTAAGAGAGTTGTATCCTACTTGGCCAACTAGGTGATTCTAATCCTGGCCCCAGAGACTTGAAAAACACACTGGGCAAGTATGCATGTATACTCCAAGTTCTGACTAGATGCAGAAATGGAGAAGAGATTGCGCTGTGACCTTACCCCATTGGGGGGCGCTTTGTCCCTCACTCTCTTTCTCTCTGTCTCTCTCTGATGAGCCCATGCACCCTCTGGCAAAAAATAGAATAAAAGGCTAGTTCACCTCAAATCAAACTCTGGGAATATGGAAAGAAACTAATATGACCAACTTAAGCAATTATAAATAGTTTACAGAGGTCTCTTTGCACAGATTCCAAGAAGAGAGTGTTAGTTTTTTAGTTGCTTCTGGAAGTAAGATGCCTTTGTAACTGGACCGGGTGGTTTTACCTCCATACTCTCCAAACCGTCAACTGCTTCTCTGGTTTCTGAGCTGACATAAACTCTCGTGTCCTAAGCCTAAGAAGGTGTATATATAATATAGCTTATCTGTAAGCCAGGAAATTTTGAATTTGCAAATTAATTTCAACCACCATAACAGATTGTGTTTAATTGAAAAATTTTCTTCTTCATTGTTTTATTTCATTCTTGACTTTTTTTTTTATTCTCACTTTGTCAGAGGGCATGTGTGCTCACTGGAGAGAAACAGAGAAAGAGAGAGAAAGTAAGAAAGCACCCCTTGGGGCCAGCAGTTAGCGTAATAGCTATGTCGCTGGACTCCCACATGGTCAATCGCGGTTCAAGTCCTGGACCCGGTGGCTTAAACTCATGCCGGGCGCATGTGTGTACGTGCCCAAGATCCCGAGGGGAGAATGGAGGAGAAGGGATTGC
>NW_006202806.1:1424164-1434721 GCF_000334495.1 Tupaia belangeri chinensis
AAAAAAAAAGAAAGAAAGAAAGAAAGAAAGCACCCCTTATGGGGAATGGTCATGCCATAATCCCTTTATCCTTTTTCCACCATTTCTCTCTCCTTTCAGGATTTTGGGCACTCATGCACATGCACCTGGTGTGTTTTTCAAGACACCAGGTCTGGTACTTGAGCTGCGCAGCTTGTTATGTGGAATCCAGCCGCTTTAACCATCACAGCATTAGTTGGACCCATTCTTAAATACACTGTTATGGTCATTGCTGCAGAGCTAGAATAAATATTTTATGTCTTTTCATATTTTATTTTTTATTTTTCATATTTATAAAATATGTTCATATTTTATATTGTTTACTCTGAATTCTTAGATGTTTACTGTGGAGTGATATTAATGTATCCCTTTAGCTTTTCATAAAGGATTTGCCAATATTATAATCTCAGGCTTTCTAACCTAATATTAATTTTAATGATGACATGTTCAGATTTAAACATTTTTCATATATAAGACATTGTGCCTAAATTTTGGATTGAAAAATAGTACTTCTCTTAAAATGTGACATTATAATTTTTAAAAACCTCTGTCTACATGCGTCTCTTTAATCATAGGGCATATATTCACTGTCGGTACACAGTTTGAGAAGCTTAAGGAGCCATGCAAATTTAGTCATTGTTTTATTCAGGGCTCACAGCAGGCTTTCTTGCATTTGTTCTAAGGGAGATGGAAGAATGGTAACTTTATTGGTGTGACAATGAAGAATCTCAGGTCTATATCGTGCTTTTGACATTAGTTCGATGCCTCGTTTAACATTAGCTTGAAAATCAATCTTCTTTCTTCGAATCAGATCTCAGCAGGTCTTTAGGTACGAACAGAATCACTAGACCACCCAATCTCCTTTATAGACTTCTGAGTGTATTTGTTATCTCTGACTGCAGATATTTTCCTCACAGAGGGAAGTCTTTTTCAAACTTGATCATCTTCCGTCAGCCAAAACTAGCAGTATTATGAAAATTTGGCATGAATTTGTACTCCCTATTCAGGAAATTTTAATAATCATTAGTGTTCTTGAGAAGGGTCGATTTGATTACATTCAATTAGCAATTGAAATATTTAGTGTTTATTAAATGTCAGACATGTTATTACATGTTGTGGATACAAAGCTGGAGGCATTTTAATGAATCGATTTGTCAGGGCTAGCAGGTGGTGTGTTGGTTAAGGCCCTGGATTGACAGTGCTTTGAATCCCAGATCCAGCAGCCTGAAAATCATGCCGGGCATGTGTGTGTGCATGCCTAAAATCCTGAGAGGAAAATGGAGAAGGAGATGTGGCATGGCTATTCTCCTGAGGGGTGACTTCTTATTTTATCTCTCTTCATCTCTCTCTGCCTCTCTTTGGCAAACACACGTGCCCTATGACAAAAACTTAAAAAGAAAATAAGAATTGATTGGTCATTAGCATGTAACAAACAATTGGGCTACACAGAGGCAACATATATGTGCAGTTACAGAGACTCAGGGAGCAGTGATTTAATTTGAGAATTAAAAAAAATAGATTTCACTGATAATTTGTTTGCTTTTTAAATGAACAATTTTTTTTAAGGGAATGAAAGGGGACTACAAGGGGAGAATAGCAACTGCTAACCAGTATAAACAACAAAAGTAGTAGGCTTTAATCATGGGTGTATGAAGTACGAGGAAATGAGAATAGCAACTGCTAACCAGTATAAAACAACAAAAGTAGTAGGCTTTAATCATGGGTGTATGAAGTACGAGGAAATGAGCTAAACTGGCACACCAAGGTCAGAAAATGGAGAAATTTTATGACCTATTCAGAAGTTGAGATTTATCTTCACGTCAATGGAAAGACATTACAAGTATTTAGGCAGATTATGGATGATTAAATTTGCAAGTTAGGAATAATGATATGGATAGTTGTGTTGAAAATGGGTATGAGAGGAAATGGTTGAGATGTGGGATTGTAGAAGTGATAACAAGAATCTGAATCAGGCCAATGGACCTTAATTAAAATGAAGGAATTGATAGAGATAGAGGAAGCTGACTTGACTAACCCTTGGTGATGTACTGGATGGAAGGACAAGTGGCTAATTTATTAGAAAGAGGGAGAAGTAGGAAGAAGAGGGATGTGAGGGAAAGGCTGGTGGTGGGGGTCAGTATTTCTCCCCTATTTCTATCTTTGCTTACTAGACGATGGGACCAACAATACCTAACAACTGATTCTGATTCTGAAGCTATATGTTTGAGACTAAGAGGGAGCAAAGAGCTTATAATAAAAATAGTAGGCAAGTTACCTGGAGTTAATCTTACTGTCTAAAATTTATGCACAGAAATACATGAATTAATAGCCCTCAAAGTTGAGTGTTTCCTGACATGGGCTCAGAGTATCAATGACTCTGGTTTCCTGGCCTTTTGGCCCAATGAAGTCCCAACTCTGGTGCAAGTAAAGTAATATGGTATCATCTCAGGAACCTTAATTTTTCACATAGGAGCTGCCAATATAGCTGTTCTGTACACTTAGTTCTCTTACCTCTTGATTTCCTTTCTGCAGATTCAGTAGTTTTTCCTCTGGAAAGTAATCTTATTTTGGGCTTTCTTTGATCTCTGGTCTGGCTGATATCTGAAGTTTTCTAAAAATGCCTCTCCTTCACTTACCATTTCAGACAGAGATGGGAAGTATGTCAAGAAGCCTGGAGGTTGACTAGAATATCATGGAAAGTTGAATTGGGGGCTGGCCCTGTTGTGCAGTGTTAAGTGCATAGGGAGCCAGATCACTCATGGCCAACCACATTTCAGATCCCAGTTCTGGCAGCTTGAAAAAGACACCAGATGCACATGCTTGTAAATTACACTTAAAAAAAAAGAAACAACTATTTTTTATTTGGCTTTATTTTATTTATTTATTTATTTATTTATTTATTTATTTAAATTTGACCAGAGAGGGACAGAGTGACAGAGAGAGAGGGGGGGAGGGAGAGGCAGAGAGAGAAAACAAGCCACCAGGTCTGGGACTTAAACTGTGGTTGGCCATGTGAGAGTCCAGCGCCCTTAACCACCATACCGCCTGCCAGCCCTTCCAGTCACTTTTTTCTCCTAGCCAAATTGATTTATTCACCCCAACTGTCTGATTACAGAGCAGGGTAGGCATCTATCTCATCTTTGGGAGCCTCCCTTTGAGGTTTTTTTATTATCCTTCTTACACATGGAGGGGTAGGGCCATCTATCTGTGCTTGTTCGGCAGTGTACCAATCCTCAACATATTTGACTCCATAGGCCCACCCCTCAGAGCTGCTTTTTAAGTTGATATTATCTTATGAAAGGGATTGTCACATCTTCTCTGAGTAAAGTTTTACAGGGTTGGCATTCTTGGCCCATCCTGGTATGCCATTTGCACATGCCACTGGATTCACTAGGTATTTTATTTGGGGAAGAAAAGACTCACCCTTGCTTGGTTACTTTTTGAGGCTCAACATTTGTAGATGGAGACCTTGTTTTGGGGGTACATGGACTTGCAGCTGCTGTTTCTTTTTTTTGGGGGGGGAAGAAATGTGTCCTGAGCATTTAACTAGCAGAGCAAATATCTACCGAACGGAGAGATTGGACACTTTGGTATACAGAGGAAGTGAGAGTCAAATGTGTATCTCCTACATTAAATTTTAATGACTGCAGAAAAAATCTATTCATGAGGCTTTTCTAAGTCTTCAATAATGGGCACCTCTAACTTTTTTCTGTTAATTGGGCAGTTAATGCCAAATACGCGGTTTTGATGTCTACCATGCAATTAATAAGCTTGTTTTCTACTGTCAGTTGTACCTGGGAATCCTGGGGGAAATACTGATAGGAGTTGATAAGGGTGTGAAAGGCCCTGGCCTCCTCACTTATCTCGAGGGTCCTGATTGATTTTTATTATCTGGTGTTGATAATAGTTTTTTCCCTCCTAAATAATTCGAGGCAGTCCTTTTCCAATGTCCTATCTTCCTGCATATATCCTGTTTGGATCGAGTGTTTTAAACCTTTGATATTTGACATATCTCCCAAGTCACATTTGAAGTTCCAAATAATTCTTTTGACCTCAAACTAATTTTGGAAATTGCTCAAGGCCCCTGGATGTCCAAGAAAGGCAAATTAGACTTATTTGAAATGTGAAGGTTATATGGGAAACACTGTCAAATATGATGTTTAGTTTTCTTTTGAGTTATGCTTGTATAATGTGTTATTAATATGGTCTGAAGGTGTATGAAATTCCTAGAAATTGTATATGTCTTGCTATGTTAACAGTCATCATTTGATATGTCATCAGTCTCAATTTTAGTGTTAAATTGTTGTCTGCCACAGAAATGACCAAATTTCATTGTCAATTGAAGATAATGGTAAACATCATATTTTTGAACCATGGCTGTTTTAAATGCCTTGCTTTTCACAGCTAATTTATTCTAACACTCCTGAAAACTCTACAGTTAAGAATGATCCTAAAGAGTTTTCGTCAAGGAGCTTCATGGAAATAACGTAAAGAGTCTCACCGGTACTCTGAAATACAGAACTCTGCTGATGTCTTTAAGATTATACAACTGGATTGGAAAAGAATGTAAAGAACTGCAATGAGAGAAAAAAAAAAAAAAGCTCCCCCAAAATGGACTTGTAAAACTGTTAAATCAACAGAATGGGAATTAATTGCATGAGATTGAACTCATGAAAAATTATCATTTTTATTACTTTTGTTTGAAATATTACTGATTTTTTCCCATGCTTTGTTTTACAGATTTAAAGATTTCTTTTTTTTTCTTTTAAGCTAACTGTAGCAATTTGTAAAGGGTGCTTTTGAAAACGGAATTGAAACATTTACTTTCTCTCTTCTTGATCCCTCCATGCTAAGTATTTGTGAGTATTCCTATGTTATCACATTATGGTTATTTGCATAAGTTCAATAAAAAGCAGGAACTAAAATCACGGGTTATGTTGCCAAGGCTTTGACTAGAATGTTCTATCTTCAATTATGACAAGATGACTAAGGAACAAAAGTTTACTTTATGAAAGTCAATAGAAGTTCCTGAAAACTTGGAATACAATAGTCTTGCCTTGTAAGTAAATGAGTAAAGAATACCTCTTGCTGACCAGCCCGGAAACTTCACCTTTTGGCAACTGAATTAATCCAAGTCCAGCTACTTAAAGACACAGTCAGATGGTAAGTTCTGACTTGGACTTCTAGCCCTGAGAAGCTTTTTAGAAGCTTTTTAAAAAATATAACCTGAAAATCAAAAAAAAAAAAACCAATAGGACCAGCAGTTGGCATCATGGCTATGTTGCCGAACTCCCATGTAGTCGACTGTGGTTTGAGTCCTGGATCCAGTGGCTTAAAACATGCTGGGCACGTGTATGTGTGTGTCCAAGATCCTGAGAGAAGAATGGAGGAGAAGGGACTGTGGCATGGCCATCCCCCCCGGCGGGTGATTTTTCGCTTTCTGTCTCTCTGTCACTCTCTGCCTTTCTGGTGAGTGCACGTGCCCTATAGCAAAAACCTCTCCAAAATAATCAACTTAATCAATCAGTATTCTTGTTGTATTTTATGCAAGTAATCAGGCCAAATTGAGACTAAACTTACATTGCAAATATATTACTTTTATGATGCTTATCTTTGGTAAAAGAGAGGGATTTGGAAGGAGAAAAAAATATGTATTAGAAGAAAACTATAGTGCATCTGTTATATTCTAAATAACTGTTGTAAGATTTTATTATTTAAACTGGATCCTGGGGTGGCACCATGGTTAAGGAGCTGGATTCCCACATTGGTGACTGTGGTTTGAGTTCTGGCCAACTTGAAACTCACTCTGGGCACATGTGCGTGCATACCCAAGGTCCAGAGAAGAGAATGGAGGAGAAGGGATTGCGGTGTGTGCATCTCCCTGGGGAGTACTTTTTTGTTCTCTTTCTGTCTCTCCAGAGAGCACACGTGTCTTATAGCAAAAAAGTCTCTTCAAACAAACAAACAAACAAACAAACAAACAAAAACCTGGATCCTGAATTTGTAGTTTCATTCAATATCTGGAATTTCCAGACAAATATTTCCCCATTTTTCCTCCTATTTTTCAGACTTACTCTTGCTAAAATTGAAACTACTTTGTCCTGAGTGCCTACTAACAGGGACTGGTCAACTTGACTTTGAAGAAGAACCACTTCAACAGTTTATATTAAGACGATCTTGTGACTATCAACCAAGAAAATCGGTCAGATTGTCTTGGCCTGCTATTTACACTTTAACTAAAGGTGCTTTGAAACTGACATCTAAAACCTACTCACACTTCTCCTCTGCAGACTCCAAATAAACCAGTATATAAATTGCTCCAGATATTAACTTTTGTTTTTCTTTTGTTTCCTTAGAAGTGCCTCTTTCAGGGACCAGCAGTTAGCGTAATGGCTATGTCGCTGGACTCCCACGTAGTCGACTGGGGTTCATGTCCCGGACCCGGTGGCTTAAAAAACTCACGCCGGGTGCGTGTGCGTGTGTGCCCAAGATCCTGAGAGGAGAGTGGAGGAGAAGGGATTGCGGCATGGCCATCCCCCCTGGGGGGTGATTTCTGTCTCTCTGTCTCTCTCTGTCTGTCTGGCGAGCGCACGTGCCCTACAGCGAAAACTTCTCCAAAAAAAAAAAAAGAAAAAAGAAGTGCCTCTTTCAGAGACCTGACTTCGAGATTTTTACCTGCAGCATCTGAAGTGACCTATTCTCAAGACTAAGAAACTGATATGGGACAAAATATTTAAAATTTGTTCCTTTCACATTTGTGTTTTTCTCCTTTTTAGGTAATTTTTTAGTTACCAATCCTACTTTAATATTTGAAACTTTCTAAAAGTTCTAAGAGGGAGACTGTGGAGAACCAAAATAAGACAGCCTAAAATATACTTCTTTGGCATAGTTCTGAGATAACTATCCAGAGGGTCTGAAGCCACAAGGATTAACTTGCTAATCTTTCCTAGAAGAAAGTTACATCTATTTAAAGTGAAGTAAAGCAAGCTTGAGATGCATCTTTCTTGGAACAGGATGATTAGAGGTCTGACACCTAGCCAAGAAAGACAAGACTATGCATTTTCTCCCTGTCCCCCTTTCTTAGCTGAACTCCGAAATTTTCCTACTCCATGGGGTATAAAACCTACAGTAATCTGGCCTTTACTGGGATTAACACTTTGTATGATTTCCATGTGCACATGTACAAATTAAAATGAATATGTATGCCTTTTTAGTTTTATTAATCTGGCTATTGTTAGTAATTTTCAGTGACCTCAGAGGGTGAATTCCTTCACCTCCATACCATAAACATTGTGAAAGTGTTCCCCTTACCCTACATCCTAACCAGCATGTTACTTTTTGTCTTTTTGATAATAGCCATTCTAACTGCAATCAAATGATATCTCATTGTGGTTTTGATTTCTATTTCCCTAATGATTAGTGATGTTGAGTACTTTTTCATATGCTCGTTAGGTGTTTGTATGTTTTCTTTGAAGAAATGCCTATTCAGGTCATTTGACCATTTTTAAATTGGCTTATTTCTATTTTTGTTGTTGAGTTAATTTGTATAATTTTGTCATTAATCTCTTGTCAAGTGTTTGGTTTGCAAATGTATTTCTCCATTTTGTCTCTTTGCTTTGTTGATTGTTTTTGCTATACAGACACTTTTTAGTTTGATATAACTTGTCTATTTTTGCTTTTGTTGTCTGTGCTTTTGAAGTTTTATTTAAAAACTTGTTGTCCACAGCAACGTCCTGAAGTGGTTCCAAATGCAACTTACAAATTTATACAATACCTATTAAAATACTAATCACATTATTCATAGAAAGGAAAATAATAATAAAATTTACATAAAATTACAGAAGACTCCAAAGAGCCAAAGAAATCCTGAGCAAAAATGATGGAACTGGAGTATTAACAATGATGGATTTTGAATTCAGTGTAAAGCTATAATAACACAAACAGCATGGTACTTAGTAAACAAAACAAAAACAAACAAACAAACAAAAAACAGATCCATAGACCAGTGAAGACCAGAAAACCTAGAAACAAATCTATGTTTATACAGCAAGCTGATTTTTTTGGACAGTTACTGAAAAGATCAAAAGGGGAAAAAGTCTCTTCTGGACAGTTACTGAGAAGATCCAAAGGGGAAAAAGTCTCTTCAGTAAATGGAGCTGGGAAAAGTGGATATCCATTTGCAGTAGAATGGAAATAGATCCTTATCTTACCATATACTAAAATTACTCAAAATGGATTAAAGATTGAAATATAAAACATGAAACTTCTTGAAAAAACATAAGACATAGTTTCATTAGATCAAGCACTTATAAAAGTTGGCCCAGCCATTTTGGTAAAACTGGGGTATATCTGAGCAGATTTTGACTTTTCTATTGTATCTTATTTGAAAAATGATTGGGAATAAGCACCTAAATTATATTTAAAATTCAAATTTAAAGGGGGTATCTCTGTGATGCATTTCTGAACTACCTTAAATAAGCAATGCCATGCAATTGTCCACACCTATATAACATTACATATGCAAATCTCTTACAGCAGTATATGTACTTTGATCATTTTATGGGATATTTCCCTCACCTGATATGGGAATCTCTTGGGAGTGCAGACTATTGTAATGTCCCACATTACCTCTAGTAGCTAAGGCAGTAAGGGACTCAGTTACTGTTGGATGGATTATTATTATTATTATTATGGTAGGGCTTTTGTGCTTGCCAGAGAGAGAAATCACCCCCGAGGGGGTATGGCCACACCACAATACCTTCTCCTCCAGTCTCCTCTCTAGATTTTAGGCACACACAAGCACCCAGCATGAGTTTTAAGTCACTGGTCTGAGACTTGAACTATGGGTGACAACATGGGAGTCCAGCCACGTAACCATTATGACATCTGCTGGTCCCTGGATGGATTACTTTTTAAAATCAGCAAACTGTGTAGCATGTTTCAATTCATTTCATTTTGGGAACAACTTAAATCCAAAATTTCAAAGGAAATGTTAAGTAAGGCTTGTAATACTGAGTCCAGAAAGTTAGCCGCCTATTTAGATAACATTGCAAATGAGCACTGTTTCCACCAAGCCATCATGGCTGCAGTAATATAGGCAGAACATCAATCTAGTCAACCCTTATTACTGTAGCAAAATCACTATTATGGACCTATTTTTTAAAAGAACATTTATTTTAAGTTGACAGGGGATGGGAGAGCAAGTGAGAAAGCAAGCCACTAAGTCTAGGAAGTGAACCAAGGTTGGCCATGTGGGAGTCTTAACCACTAGCCACCTGCCGGCCTTGTATTATGGATCTATTTTTAATAGTGCCCAAGATGTGCTGGTTAGTTGTGTTTCAGTCTTTAGCTTCATGTGAAGGGAAAGTGAACATGAAACTGGACGCTTTGTGGTGACTCCCTTAGGGATTTCTTTTTAACTAAGCTGGAGGGACAATATAATGCAGGGTGAAAGCACGAGGGGTTAAGGGAGGACCCAACTGCAGAAACCGAGCTGTAGCTCTGGTGAATTAGCAAGAATGGCGAGCTTTCTAAGTGAGCGTCTCTTGAGGAGAAAAGACCAAGAGACGTTCCTGGGCACTTGACCATGAGAATGACTGCATTTAACTTGAATGCCTATGGCCTGATATTTTGAAAAAGGCAGTCCCTATAACGTAGGGAGCAGCATTGGGTTTTGTCATTTAGAATTCAAACGACCTGGGTACATCACACTGGAAACACCTCCTGCAAGCCTGGGAATAAACTTGGGCGGGTGGAAGGAGGTGAAGGAGAGTGCTTGGTAGACGGTAAGCCTTGCCAGTAGGGTTGGCTTTGATCGTCATGCTGCCTGACCTCCCCTGGGCCTATTTCACAACACAGTACCTATCTACAATGGCTGCCTAGGCAACAGAGCCCCCCCACGCGCTGGGCTCAGGGCGGGGCTAGTTCTACCCGCCTGGAGAAGGCAGAGTGCAAAGCAGTTTCCGTTACTTTGGGGGCGGAGCCTCTGCGGGGGGTAACGGTCGTCCGGGCCAGTGCGCTTGCGCACTGCTTTACACACCAGACGCGTGAAGGAGACCGAAAAGGCGGTTATTCCTTTGACCGTGTCCCGGTGCTTGCCGACATGGACAGCAGCGATTCCGACGACGACGATGGAGAAGGCAGATTTTCTATCTACCTAAGGCGTCCGATGGACAGGCCACCTCGAGAAGAGGGTTCCCATCCATCTGTGACCCACCGCTCTGAGGGAGAAACTTACGAATCCGAACAGACCAGAGACGAGGAATCGCTAGGCGCTGTCGGCGGCCAAGACACCGAAAAACCTGCGAGAAACGTGAAACCGGACGAGTCACTGTCAGGTAAGAGGGGACAGGATGGGGTGGATAAGGAGCTTCGTAATAGTGTCAGCCAAAGAGTATATAGAGAAATGACACCAGCTGATGGGGTACCTTGTGACTGCTCGTAAAATGGGAACTGACGTTCATTTATGTGACTTTTGGTGATAAGGTCAAAGTTTTCTTTATTTCCCTGGTCGCGTTTGACTGTTTTAAGTGGGAAAGA
>NW_006202806.1:1434744-1447764 GCF_000334495.1 Tupaia belangeri chinensis
GTTGTTTCCTAACCTCCATTGTAAATCCCTCCCGCGTCCTGAATTATTTCGTCTATATGGGCATTGACTCCCCCCCACCCACCTCCGGCCCCCCCAGCAAAGAGAAATATTGAATAAGCTAATGAGGTTGTTCTGAACTGAACATTTGACTGTCTGGAGATAGGGCTGGTTTTTTCACATGTCAGGGGTGGATGTTACCGACGTCCGTTAGGCAGAGGCCAGGGAGGCTGCCGGACGCCCCGGAAAGCACAGGACAGCTCCCTAAAACTCCTACCCGGTCCCCGTTTTTAATAGGGCCCAGGTTTAGAGCCTCTAACCTCGAGTTTGGTGTTTTCTGTACCCAGGTGGAGGAGCTCACTCTCTAATGAAGTAGCTACGATAATAGTTTGGTTCTTGAACAAGGCTTTGTACAGGGAGACTTCAAGGAGTTCATGGAAAAATAGGATTAAGATACAAGTTTATTTTGGTGTAAAAATGTTCAATTCCAGGCATAATCCTGTTATAATACACATATCCCATGAGCTTTTTGAATACCACTGCTATGTACACTGCTAGGGTTCAGTGTATTTTCGTCTGATCTTCAATTTCATGTTGATTTGAAGTATTGGTTACATTTAGATGTATTTAAATTATTTAAGACGTATATACCTTCTTTCTATTTTGACAGTTTTCAGTGTTTATATGTTAAATAGTTAATATGTCAATCAAATATTTTAATTAATTTAAATATTTAATTTTTAAAATGTCAGGTTTTCAGTATATATGTATATACAGTTTCTTTAAGTAATGGTTTCTGGTTTACATATATTTGACATATTTGTAGGGAACAGTATGGTTTTTTTAAAGCATTCATACCATGTATAATGAAATCTAAGATCTATACCTATTGATATTCAACATTACGTTATTTGATATATATATTAAATTACCCATATTTTTTCTGTGGTGGTACACTAACCCTTAAATTCTTTACCTTATTGAAATGCATTCTTGTGTCCCTTAAAATTTTTCTCATTAATCTCACTAGCTGTCCACACACACACCCCAAGCAGCTTCTGGTATCCTATTTCTCCCTCTTTCTATGCTTTCAATTCCTTCAATTTCTGCCACAGAGTACAAACATTTGGTGTATTTTAAGCAAGGATATATATAGTATTTGTCTTTCATAGTCTGACTTATTTAACTTAACATTATATCGTCTATATTTATCACTTGGTGTCAAATGAAAAGTTTTTGTTGTTATTTGTGGCTGAATAGTATTCATAATGTATAGCTACTATATTTTCCTAATCCTTTCCTCAGTTGTTGGGTACTAAGGTTAATTCCATTACTTAGCCGTTGCAAATAATGCTGTAATAAATATAGATGTGCCCATATGTCTGCAAGTATTTTATTTTTCCCTCTGGGTAATGTACCTAATAGGGATATTGTTGGGCCATATGGTAGTTGTGTTTGTAAATTTTTGAGGCACCTCAATACTGTTTTCCATAGTTGCTATAGTAATTTACATTCCCACCAAAAGTGTTCGAGGGTTCCCTTTTCTCTACAACCTTGCAAGCACCTGCTGTTCTTTGTGTTCTGGTCAAAGTCATTCTGGCTAGGATTAGGTCATACCTTATTGTGATTTGAGATTTGCATTTCCGTTATAATAAGAGATATTGAACATTTGAAAATATACTTTTAAATTATTTGTATGTCTTCCTTTGATAGTTGTCTGTTCAGATCAATTGCCAATGCATTGATTGGATTATTAGCTTTTTGTGAGTGAGCTGTTTGAGTTGATTTTATTTCTTCTTCAAATTTGAAGGAAGGTTTTGCTGGGTGTAGTGTTCTTGGTTGAAGCTGTTTTTCTTTCAGAATTTTGAATAGATTGTCTCATTCCCTCCTGACCTGTAATGATTCTTCTGAGAGGGCTGAGGTTAGGGGTAGCTTTGATGGCAACTTGGTGCTGATCTCTAGCTATTTGAGGGGATTTTTCTTTATCTTTGATGTTTTGACAACAATGTGCCTTGGAGGTCTATTTAGCATACGTTGAATTTCTCAGAGCTGGATGTCTGTATCTCGCTGTATGTTTGGGATTTTTCAGTTACTATTTTATGATATAGGTTTTTTATGTCTTTTCCTTTCTCATCACTTTCTCAGATGTCATTATGCATATATTTCTTTTTCAAACTGTGTTCCTTAATTTACGTATGTTATCTTCATTTTTAATGGTTATTTTACTTTTTTTTTAATTGTTGGAGGGTGTGTGTGCTCAGCTTAGAGAGAGACAGACACGGAGACAGAGGGAGGGAGAAAGCATTCCCCAGTTGTGTGTGGTCACATTGCAGTCCCTTTTCTTCCATTTCTCCATCTGGTCAGGATTTGGAGCATGCATGCACATGATCCTAGCGTATTTTTCAAGTTGTCTAGGGCAGGATTCAAACTTCTGCCAGTCATGTGGCATCTGGGTCCCTTAATCACTAGGCTATTGTGTCAGCCCTTTAATAGAATTTTTTTTTCTTTTGGGGCCAGCAGATGGCATAGTGGTTACGTTGCTGGACTTCCACATGGCCGATCACAGTTCAAGTCCCAGACCCGGCAGCTTGAAACTCACACCAGGTGCATGTGCATGTGCACATGTGCTCAAGATCCTGGGAGGAGAATGAGGCATAAGGGATTATGGCATGGCCAGCCCCCTGCAGGGTGATTTCTCACTTTTCTTCTCACTGTCTTTGTCTCTCTCTCTTAGGCAAGCGCATGTGCCCCAAGGAAAAAACCTCTAAAAAAATATATTTTTTCCTTTTGACAGTTTCTTATTTTTCTTTTCCTTTTTAAAAAATTTTCTAGAGGGCACTTAAATTTGTATCTTCTTCTTAAATTTGATTCTTTCTTCTGCACGATCTAACCTGTTGATGATGCTCTTTTATTTCCTGTATTATATTCTTTATTTCTGTTTGATTTTTTTTTTTTTTGGAGAGGATTTTGCTATAGGGCACGTGTGCTCACCAGAAAGACAGAGAGAGACAGAGAGATAGAAAGCGAGAAATCACCCCCCAGGGGGGATGGCTATGCCGCAATCCCTTCTCCTCCATTCTCCTCTTAGGATCTTGGGCATGCACACACACGCGCCTGGATTGAGTTTAAGTCACCGGGCCCGGGACTCAAACCGTGGTCAGCTACGTGGGAGTTCAGCGACATAGCCATTACACTAACTGCTGGTCTCACTGTTTGATTTATTTTTAAGATGGCTCTCTATGGAATCTCTCTTTGGTGTCATGCATTGTTTTTCTCATCTTTTGGAATTGTTTTATTTTGATGTCCTGTACTTTTTGAATTTTGTTATCATAAATATCTTAAAACCCATTTCCAACATTGCTGTGATTTTTTTTACGTTTTGCCTGTTATTGGTGCAGAGTTATTGTGCTCCTTTGAGAGAGCTTTATCCTGTTTATTTTTTTCCACATTTCTTCTCTCTGCTTTTATTTTATTTTATTTTATTTTATTTTATATTTTTGGCATCTGATTCAGTATTTGTTTTCTTCTAATTCCTGTATAGGGATTTTTAATAGTAGTGTTTTTAATTTTATTTGGGCCTTTATTTATTGAAGACTTTGTATATTTTCACAGAAACTAGTGGGGGCACAGAGGACTTCTGCATCAGTGTTTTTGTATTCTAGGTGAGGTTAGTGTGGTGCATTGCTGTTTTACTTATAGAGGAGATGGGTTCCCTCGAACCTATGGCAATTGCTGCCCTGTAAGGGTGGTTTCTCAAGTTCCCAAATCCTGTGTAGGGATCAGGATCTTCTTTCAGAGAAGATAACCAAGTGAAAATATTTAACTAAATAAAAGGAATGGTCTCTGCTTTGGATGGGTTGCACACAGAAAGGATGTAGGTAGATGTTAGTGGAGAAGTTGTGACTAAGGTGATGGCTTGTTATTTAGTTATGTGTGATCCCTGGAGACAGAGGAAGCTATCTGGTCTGGTGACTGATTCTCTCCACAACCATGACATCTCTTAAGTGGTTCAATGCAGGCAGGCATGGCAGGGGTTGTTGTTGGTATTGGAATGGAGTGAGCATGCTCTCTTGCAAGGCTGTAGGGCAGGGTGAGAATTATACACCTTTACCTTGTAGCTAGGGTGCATGCCTGTCCATTGGGCCTCAGAGCCAGACTTTAGGACTGTGTGGGAATTGCATTCAGCTGTTCAAGCTATGCTACTTTGTTGGTGCAAGACGTGTGGATTCAGCAGCACTAGCTGCATTGGTTTGGTGGCGCAAGAAATCCATGTCTGGCAGCTCAAGTTATGTGGATCTTTCAGCCCATGCATGTCTTTGCAGTTTAGGGGGCAGGGCTGGAGCCGCCACTCATCTACTGGGCGGGAACAAGGGCTAAACAGTGCACATCTGCCCATGCTTTTGCCTGTAAGTCCACTAGCACAAGCTGCGTGTGCACTGATTGGCCTGTGTGCTGCACAGCTGGAAGGAGGAGCTAGTACTGCACCTGGTTGTGGCCCAGTGGGAGGTCCTGTGCTGGCCTACAAGACTGGGCCACTGTGGTGGAATGCAGGTGAAGTGGTGCCTTTTTTCTTCCACTTTCCCAGAAGGGAGATCCTTGGCACTCTTCTCTTTGTCACTTACCCCTTCCCACTCTACCACACATACTTACTATTCAGGGAAGACTGGAGAAGCTGCTCTGTATCAATATGTATCAACTGTCTATGCTCTATGGCAGAAATTAAATAATTTGAAACTACAATAGCAGGGAGGGCAAGTGCAGATACCAGAGACTATATAGGAGAGTGGAAAGTAAGGGATGAGGGGCAGGGGTTCAGCAAAAAAAATTAACAGACAAAGTTATTTGTTAAAGATGAAATAGATGACAATATTTTTTATTTGATTGACATGCACTTCATGCATGCTTTGAAAAGCCATGTTGTATTTTTTTTTTTTTTTGGAACTCCATTTCTGACCCCCACCCCCTTTTTTTGGTAACAGGTAGAGGAGACTCTTCTGCAGCAGATACACTGAACCCTACTGGACAAGGCGATGATGTGGCTGGATTTGAGCAAAGAGAACACCAATCCTCCACAGCAACAAACCAGAGTAATCTTAGTGACATCAGATCTAGTGAGAGAATGCGTTTAAGCCCTAATAAAGGGAGACGAAATTTAGGCAATGAATATGCATCATCTACTACATTTTCAAGGGAGGAAAATGTGCAAACCATCCATAGCCAAATGGAAAGCACATTATCTGTATCAACACTTGCAAGGCCATCTACTTCAGAACAACGACATACACCCGAAGAAGTCACGGAAGTGCCATCTATCGGAACCCAGAGACGAAGCAGAATGTGGAGCCCTGACCATAGGCGGATCAGAGCAAGACCTGGACACAGATCTCCAGCAACTTCACCGAGTGGACTTTTTCAAAGATATTACATGCCACCTGATAGTTTAGAGCAGTCTATTGCAGCTGAGACTGAGATATCTTCTGAAATTCAACAACATGAGACATTTAGACCACAACTAACTGAACCTGAGTTGCAGAGTAGACATCCTTTTGCATCATCCAGAGCAAGGGGTGCTGTTCCAAGAGAGTATTCTCTAGAAACAGCACGTGCTCGTGGAAATGTAGGATTGAGACAGAGACGTCTAACCAGACTCGTAGATCTTCAAGTCACAGTTTATCGGGGCGAATTTGTACCAATAGACAGGTTAGCTAGTAGAATCCAGTTACTATCTGAGACACCAGACAATACTGTCACTTCAGAAAGTGAACAAGAGAGTCCCAGAAATATTTCTTCAGATTCTGAGCAGGCAGATGTGAGACCTCGCAATACCATCAGATTCCCTTCAGCAGCTCAGAGCTCATCAGGGCAGATGTCAGAATTTGGTGCATCCAGCAACCTTATGGATAGTGATAGTGATTTTGAGTCTACTGTGCCACTGCTAAGTCAAGATATAGAAAGGGCACGATTACAGAGTAGAAGGAATGTTGGCACTTATGATGATCCTCTTCTAGAAGATCCTGCCTTTAATCCCAGTTCAGGTCCCCTATTTTTTGGTTCACATTCCAGATATATGTTTAGCTCCAGTTCTAATCTTATATCTAGCTCAAGCTCAAGCAGTGAAAATTCAGATAGTAATCCAGTGATGTTTGAAGCCAGTAGTGAAGGAAGCTTATCATCACGCTCAGCATTGGAGGCCAGGCGAGAAAGTGGAAATAGGGTCCAAATAGCATTTGGTGAGCGTGATGCTCAGCCAGCTCCTAATCCACCTCCTTTTTTTGTTGTAAATGAACCACATTATTACCAACCTATAGGCCTCACCAGACAACAGATTGACAGCTTGGCAGTAAGAAATTTTGATAACACTGATGCATTAAAATCCTGTAGCATTTGCATCACAGAATACAGAGAAGGGAGCAAGCTACGCATACTACCTTGTTCTCATGAATATCATGCCCATTGCATTGATCGCTGGCTGTCTGAAAACACTACCTGTCCTATTTGTCGTAGGAGGGTACTAGAGTCTAGTGATTGAGAAAGTTCCAGATAAAGTTCAAGCGCTCAGCTATATGAAGTGATAGACTAGCTAGTGATAGATTAACAAGTTTTACTTCCCTTAGGTCCCACTTAGAAAGATACTCCAAAATATGCAGAAAGTAACAACTGTAACTGAATTTTTGGTTCCTGAAGAAATACTTGTATGTTCCTCAGTTTCTCTTTCAGAATAAAATAAAATATTAACTGTTAAAAAGTGTCTTACTTGTTACTAAAGATCAATTTTAATCTATGGTGATTCAATTAATTTATGATAGAAATGTAGCAGGTACACTGGGTTGGAATGTTCCTGATTCCATGAGAGAGGTGCCTTAGTATGATATAATCAATTCCACATGGGTCCTAATAGTCTTAACTAGTCATGCAAACCCTAGACATCTCATGGGTCTGTGCTATCTGGGATATAGATGCAAAGAAAGAGCAAGCAAGGTACTTAAGATTTAAGAATTTTATTAGTCATTCACATAAAGTTTTAAAATTCATAACAGGCTGTGAAAAGCTATAAAACTCTTATATCCCCAGCATTTATCTCATCTCTTCCTACTACCTGAAGTTCCTTCCATTGTCCACTACCAGTGTCTCATTCTGGTCCAAACTTGGAAAAGGTAATAAAATAGCATTTAATAAAGGGACCACTTACTAAAATATATAGTGAATGAAAATAAATCAGATGATGAAATATCCTTGGCTAGCAACTGTGAGAAACATGTATTATCACTACTGGACTTGAGGAGGCATAGAGAGTTAGTGGTTCATGCAACCCAGAATGTCCTGTAGTTGTGTTAGAGGGCCACCTAACATTATGGCCATAGATGGATCAGAACCAGCCACTGTCTACCTAGTGTTTTGGCATGAGGGACCAGGGAAATATATATCCTTCCCTTTTCTTTCCTCATGCCTTCTAATATCTTGTGGTTTCCTTCCAGTGACCAAACCCAATTTGAAGATTACCTGAAGTCAAGAGAAACTGCTTAGTGAACTCCAGAAAGGTCAGCCCCCGGAGGTTAAAGAGCACGGTAGAGAAGGATGGAAATTTGAAGAGACATCTAGCACATCCCCAATTTTCTTCACACCCAGTCAGTGCATACTTCCTTCTACTTTCTCCTGTTCTTAATTTTCTTCATGACTCAGATATAAGACAAGTATCTCTTTCTCTCTGTCTCTCTCTAATTTTCCTTTACTCAGATCTTTATGATAAAATAGTAATAGCATCTTTAGAAGTTATGAGAAGATGACAGATGACAAGCCCTTAGAATTTATTATATTTCTCTTAAACTTGCCACTCTTAGGTATGTTGTGGCTGTAAACAGCTAAGGAGAAAAGACAGTATAGATGTTTTATTTCATTTTTGCTTCGTGTTTCAATTCATTTTTATAGCTCTCTTTTTATTCACACCTTTATTTTAATAGTCCCTCACTTCTACTTAAGGGTTTTAAGGTTTATAAACTCTTTTTTTTTTTTTTGGAGAGGTTTTTTCGCTATAGGGCGTGTGCGCTCGTCAGACAGACAGAGAGAGACATAGAGACAGAAAGCGAGAAATCACTCCCTGGGGGGATGGTCACGCCACAATCCCTTCTCTTCCATTCTCCTCTTGGGGTCTTGGGCACGCACGCACACGCTCCCGGTGTGAGTTCTAAGCCACCGGGTCTGGGACGCGAACTGTGGTCAACTACGTGGGAATCCAGCAACATAGCCATTACGCTAACTGCTGGTTCCCAAGGTTTATACGTAACTCTTAACCTTTGTGAATGATCCACGTAACTAATGGCTGCTCATAGCCTCCCAAATTATAATCTGAAAGCCATCAAGGTAACACCTGAATTGAAAAAGAAGCCTAGCTAATTCAGTTATTCCCCCCCCCAGTTAAATTAATATCATGTGACCATGGCTATATAAAATCCAATTTTTGATCAACCTTCCTTCCCAAATATCATGGATTTTTTTTCTGATTTTAATTTGGCTGTAAAACTAAACTTCTTGATTTTTTATTGATTTTTCTTATGATATTGTCCAGGAAACTTTGCTTCAAATTATTGATGTTGGTTTGAAAGAAAGTACATTGTATTATAATCTAAAGCAAAAGTCAAAATTTTGGGCAATATGTCATCTGTGTGAATGCACAGTGTTAAGTATATACCAGATCTGAGAATTTAAAGTCAGTGGGACCAGCAGATGGCAAAATGGTTATGTCGTTGGACTCCCACGTAGCTGACCAGGGTTCAAGTTCTGGACCCAGAGGCTTAAAACTCAGGCCAGGTACATGTGCATGCATGCCCAAGATCCTGAGAGGAGAATGGAGGGGAAGGGAATGCAGCATAGCCATCCCCCCTGGGGGTTATTCCTCACCTTCTGTCTCTGTCTTTCTGGTGACCTGGAGTTGACATGACCTAATCAGGTGAGGTCTTAAAAGACATGGAGAAGATGCCTGGTCCAGATTAGGATGGCTTATTAACTCCTCCTCCTCTCCTGTAAGCACAATTACATTATCTGGGAATAACGAGATAACCAAAGGATAAGTCTGTGTAAAGACAAAGAGGGTGGATGTGTTAGGGACTCTCAGAATGGCTGGACAGCACTATGGCAGGGCATCATATGATTTTCTCCTATACCTCAAAAGAAAAGGTGAACTCAGGCCCAGCATTTCTGAACTCCCAAGTTAGTAACAGAAAGTGGCTCATGTAGGTTGTCCCTCTACTAGATCAAATGGGTGTCCCACTGAAAATACCAGGTCAGCTCATCAGAAGCTATAAGAAGCAACTACTGGAAACAATGCTCAGGGAAAGCACTCTCTTCCTCAATGGGCTCGTGACTCCCCTCCTCAACCCAGACATACTGGGTGGCCATGGGTACCAGTGGAAAATATTTCATCACAAAGAGCTGGGAAGTGTTCTACTTTCTGGCCTGGCCTGCAACGCCTCTCCCCACCCAGAGACTTCCGGGAACTTGACAGCATCGACCAAAGGAATCTCACTAGAAGAGTCTGTCAAGCTGGTAAGTGTCCTCCATTCCTCACAGGAAGGAAAATCTTGCCACAAGTACCTGGTCCAAGAAGCACTCTTCATCAAAGTGGGCCAGAGACTCCCTTCCCACACCTAAAAGCACCAGACATCCTGGCCTAGGAAAACCCATTCAGCCCCCTTAAGCACCACCAGCAGGGATCAGCAGGACCCCCACCTGCCAACCCAAAAGGCTCTGAAAAAAAGATTGTTATATAACCAGAGTCCAAAATCAGGCCAGGAACAGTGTGCAAGCCTACACAGGATGAATACCTCTTAAATTTCAGGAAAACAAAAACATTTTAAGACTCAGAGTCTCTTAAAATACTAGTCAAAATGTCCAATATATTGCACAATCAAATATCACCCATCATACCAATAAAGAGATTAATTACAACTTGGCAAATGACAATTAAATGATGCCAACTCCAAAATGAATCAGATGTTAGAATTATCTGACAATGTTTTTAATGCCACTAGAATAAAAAGTAATTCAAGCAGTCACAAATTCTCTTGAACTAAATGAAAAAAGAAAATTGCAGTAAATAAACTTAAGTGGTAAAAAAGACCAAATAGGAAATATGATATATAAAAATATAGTAAATGAACTCACTCAACTAATAGCTGCTCACGGCCTCCCAAATTATAATCTGAAACCCTTAAAGGTAGCACCTGAATTAAAAAACAAACCTAGATGATTCAGTTATTTTTGTCCCCAATAAAATTAATATTGTATGACCATGGCTCAATTATAAAGTAGAGATGACAGAAGATAAAATAAATAAACTTGAACGCAACTGATCAATAGAATTTGCCTAATACTAACAATAAAAAGACAATATATTGAAAACAGATGAACAGAGCCTCAGGGATGTAATGAAAAAAACATACCCAAAATAGGTTAGTCTTGTGACATGGTGGTTAAGGGAGCTAGATCCCACATGGCCAACCACATGGTTCAAGTCTAAGTCCAAGCAGTTGGAAAAACATGCTGGGTCCATATCCACATATGCCCCAAATCCAGATAGGAATGAGAAATGAAGGAGAAAGGATTGTAGTGTGACCATGCCCCATTGGGGGGAAATTTCTCCCTCCTTTTCCCACTGTCTGTCTCTTTCGGGTAAGCACAAACACCCTCTAGTTAAATAAATAAATTTTGGGAGACCAGCAGTTGGCATAATGGCTATGTTGCTGGACTCCCATGCAGTCAACCATGGTTTGAGTCCCAGACCTGGTGACTTAAACTCACGCCAGGCACATGTGCATGCATGTCCAGGATCCTGAGCAGAGAATGGTGGAAAAGGGATTGCGGCATGGCCATCCCCTCTGGGAGGTGATTTCCTGCTTTCTGTCTCTCTTGTCTCTGTATTTTTGGTGCCTGTGTGAGTTTCAAACCACTGGGTCCAGGACTCAGACCATGGTTGTCGATATGGGAATCCAGCGACATAACCACTATGCCATCTGCTGGGCCCAGGGAGATTGTCTTTTTAAAAAGTGATATTTGCATTGAGGAGAGAGGTTGGGCTCCATTATGATGGGATTTCCTGGGCCTGTTTAATATTCAGGCTAAACGCAAGTTCCTATCCCCTCTATTCAAAGGTAACTTCTCTCTTCAAACACCTTTGACAGCCTATTGCATACAGAATAAAGTAAAATGTCTAAGTCCTTCCTAACATTACTTTATTTTCATCTTCTATTTTCATGGAGAGCCTTTCCTGACTAGCTTATCCACAATCAAATTTTGCAGTTTTGCTTGTTATACCCTATCACGCATGTTTACCTTCTTATCCAATAAAATACACACAGACGCACGCACACACACACACACACACACACACACACACACAGAAGTGGCCCTGTGGGTGCTTTATGCCTATTCAATTCCCAAAGTATAGTATATACTATATAAAAATAAAAGCATGTGTTAGATAAGGAAATAAATGAAGAAAGGGAAGAAGGAAGGAAAAGCAGGCAGGCCCTTCCAAACCTTTATCTACCTATATCTCCCTCGTGTGCCATCACTCCTTCTGTTGTAGAGTGCCACCAATGAAAGACCTTCAAAGCCAGTTTAAGTTTAAAGGGAGTCTTTATTAGCTGGCCAGTGACTACAGCCTGAGGCTTTGAGGGGGAGGAGGGGCCGAGAGTCAGAACTGTAACCCTGACTGAAGTTTGAATAGTCTTTTTATAGGGGGTCAGTTACCAGGGGTTTCTATGCAAGCAATTAGAGAAGCTGAATGAAGCAGGTTAATTATTTCTGAGGGGAGTGGGGCTTCCATGCAAGCAGTTACATTGCTAAACAAAAGGGTTTCTGGCTAGTTAGCAAAGACAGTAGCAGGTACAGGATGTCACCCCGGATATGATTTTCTGTATGGCTAGCACAAGCTATTTTCTCATGGGAAGAGCAAGCAGGTTTACAGAAGCAGACAGCTGTGTTAGGGTAAGGGAACAAAATGGACAAACAGTTGTTCATGTGTAAGATCTAATATGCGGCCTTCCACATTCCCTCCTTCTGATTTGGAGAATCAAATAATTGATTCAGAGAAGGGGAACAGCTTACAGTGGGAGTGGAGAACCATGAGCTTGAAAGATTGGATCCAATTCTGAACAAACTTAATGAGAAAATGGAGGATGCAAGGGCCAAAGAGAAGGGCAAGGAGGAAAAGCAGGGCAGGACCTGCAACGGCAGAGATGAGGGTGGTGAGCCAGGGAGGCCAAGAGAAGAGAGACTGATACCAATTATCCTCAGAGGAGTGGTGCTCCTCACACCCTAGGAGTCGTTGGCTCAGGCTGTCCCTAATGACCCCAGAGTGGTTGGTATAGAATTGAGGCCCAGGCCTACAAGGACAGGCTGCAGAGGCCTGACAGGATTGAGGTGGGGGGAGAGGGACAAGGTGTCAAGGGGGTTACAAGTGCCAGCGGAGGAGCAGGCACCAGTGGTGGAGAGAGGGTCCAGGTATAAGAGGGAAGTTTATGTGGGGAGGAGAGAGCAGGGGGAAGGAGGAGAAGTATCAGAAAAGACAGCGCAATTTGACCTTGAGGTGATCTGAGGAAGGCTGAAGTCCCCATCTCTGGGTCCCAGAGGCAGCAAAGTCAGGGAGCTGGGCAGCAGGCTTCAAGTGGGAGTGATGAATCCAATGATTCTTCCTGGTAACTTTGACAGCAGAAGGGGTGCTCAGGATAACAGTGAAAGGTCTGTCCCAGCGGGGGTCAAGGGTCCCAGGAGTGTGGGGTCTGACCCAAACTGGGGCTCCAGGGTCCAGGGCCGGCTGTGAGGACGACGTAGACTCTGCAGGGGCCAGGCAGTAGCTGCGGACGAGGCGGTGAGTCTCAGCGAGAGTCGCCAGGAGAGCCTTCAGAGACTCTGTCCAGATTTGGATCCCAAGTAGGTCGACCAGCCGGGAAAGCCCACTCGATGGTGACAGGGTCAGCAGTGGGCTGGCCGTTGGCATCCAGGACAAGCTTACAGCCTTCCCCACGG
>NW_006202806.1:1448100-1450558 GCF_000334495.1 Tupaia belangeri chinensis
GGGTCCTGGTTTTTTCAGTTTGCAGGTCACTCGAAGAGAGAGGGGAATAAACCAGAAAGGGCTGACCATCTGGACCTAGTTCAGAGGGTTCCATTGTTTGAGTGGAAAAACTGGCAAGGGGGCCAAGGCCCCTTGGAACATGCCATCTCCTTCATCTGGTTTCTTGCCCAAGGAGGAGTCCTTAGGTCCTGGCCCATAAGTAGATCCAGGTGGAGTATGGGGAGGACTGAAAGGTCATCTCCCTGGGCAAGAAGTGCAGTTTCTGGTTTACTTGGGGCCTCCTCCTTTAGTTGCAGAGAGGCGGCCTGAAGACCTGTTCTATGATGACTCGTTCAAGGGCCCAGAGACTATTGGCCTGTCATTTGGAAATAGCAACTATTTGTGGGCCAGTTTTTCTTCCTCCTGAGTGTAGGAGGGCAAGTATGGGAGGACAGAGTCTGGGGTGACTACAAGAACTTATAATTGTTGGCATGACTCTACTTTAAAAAACAACCTTAACCTCTGATTTAGACAGAAATCAACGTTAGTCACTTTGAGTCTTGTTCAGTGAGATTGTCAGATGTCCATGGGGAGCCATAGGGGTCTTGGGCCCCGTCAGTCCTCAGTTTCAAAAGCCAGCATGGACTTTAGAAGTCCCGAGCTCCCTCCAGAGCTCAGTGCATTCTGTTTCTAGTGACCAGTTCCACACTTGGGGACAAGGTCCCAGTGGGGAACATGAGGATGCCAGTCATGGGCATTGTCTAATGCCTGGGCTGCCCACTTTGGAAATAGAGTTTCTTTCAAGGCAGAGGCTCTGATTTGGGCTGTGTCTAGATTTTGCCCTTGAAGAAGTTCCCAGCCTTCAGGATTACCACGAGTGACTACTGGGTGCCATTTAAGTGAAAGTTAAATCAAAGGCTAAGGTGCCTTGCCAATTTGTTACAACATATTTTTGAGTTATTTGAGAACTTTAAAAACAAAAATCTGTTCTGCATTGTAAGAGCTCTCATGCTGAGAAGCGAAACTAAATTCCAGCAGATTCTGCAAGGAGCTGAGTACTGCCAAGAGGGCAGAGCCCAGTTTACAGGTTTTATGAGGCATCTGCCTTATTAACTATATAAAAATCCTAGCTGGAGAATGCAGCCTTAATCTATATTTTTATTTTTCTAGCTAGACCTCTTGATTATTTAACTAAGGGGAGAGTCTAGTGGGGAAGAGGCCTAACTAAAGAGAAACAGGAATACAAGCAGGCAGGGAGGGAGGAGGCAGCCAGGAGCTCTAGCCTTGTCTCACCCCATTCCCTGAGACTTCTTCCCTATTAAGTTCTCAGATAAGAGTTTTTAGGTCTTGTCTCTGATATATAGGCCCAATTTTTATTAATTGTCTATGTTCATCTTTTCTATCCCACCTTGGGAAGTTTAATATTTTTTTGGAGTTATTAAGCTTGTAAAAATAGAAGTACATATATCCACATATACTAACTGGTAGCTTATGAACATGTACAAACAAACAACAATAGCAACAAAACTTGGTTTAACAACTTTTTCAATATAAACCTGAACAACCTTACTAATAGACCCTCCCAATTTTATAAAATTTGAAGACCAACAATAGGAATAACTAAAGCATGTTAACTTAATAACAAAAATTATAAGGAGGACTCAGAACCAGGCGGCAATGCTCCCATGAGTCCATGTTTAACATTAGATTTATATTTTTATATTAATTTTACCTTTATAACTCAGATGTATTGTATTGGCTACTTAACATGTAATTTTATCAAACGTTTTTTACATTTCTTTGGTTAATTTGGCTTAACAGTTTAGAAAACCAGTTTACATAGAAAATGACAATTTTGCCCAGTTAGATAATTAGATTTTTAGAAACCAGTACTTGTAAGAGTACATTCTCTTTCTACTCTTTCTGTGAATTTCCTTAAGGACATGACATTAGGATTATAGCCATAGTTACATGTCAGTTCATAATTGACAAAGAAATTTTGCTAGAAACCAGTTCAACATAATAACTTACCACATGACTGATAAATATTCCATGGTAAATTCCTGGGAATTTCAAATTATTTAGGAACATAATACATATATAGACACCATGTATATCATATAAAGAATAAGCCTGATTAGTTTAACATCTCCCTTTTGGATGTTTCAGGGGCTCTTTTGGATGTTTCAGGGGCTCTCTAAACATCCAAGAGTTACTTTGAGGTCAAAGATCCTCTGTTAGCACTAAAACTAAAAACAGAAAAATCAACATACAACACTAGCTGTTTTATTAAACCAACCAATTAAGAAAAACATGATGTGGGAACCAGCAGTTAGCGTAATGACTATGTCGCTGGACTCCCACGTAGTCGACCGCGGTTCATGTCCCGGACCCGGTGGCTTAAAACTCACGCCGGGTGCGTGTGCGTGCGTGCCCAAGATCCCGAGAGGAGAATGGAGGAGAAGGGATTGCGGCGTGA
>NW_006202806.1:1450698-1456625 GCF_000334495.1 Tupaia belangeri chinensis
GTTGGAAATTGTGAAGACTTTCACTTATTAATCTTTTTTTTTTCATTACATTTGAAACCAGATCATTTACTAAAGTTATATGACCTCGAAAAGCATTTAAACCAATTTTTATGAGCACTCTTTTTATAAGCCAAATTTAATAGAATTCTTATGGCCTTTTTCATGTAGACATACAAAATATAGTACATAACGTGACATATTATATATACAGATGCACATACACATCAGGACTATAAGAGCCAAATTCCCTGGGGTTACTTTGACACTAATAAGGCAATTCAAAGAGATACACCATAACCTTTGGTCCGGTGTCAAAAGTCCTGAAAGTGATCCAGAAAACAGCCAAGGGGCACACATTTAGACAAACAGACTGACAACTGTCCTTGACCCATCCTGACAAAAACAAGACTGACAAAGATGAGACAAATCAAGACAGTGCACCCAAAGACAAGCAGGGTGATGACTGGTCCTGTCTCATTTTGATGAAGACAGGCATGACAAAGACAAGACAAAGCAAGACAGTGTATCCAGAAATCACTGTCACCAGGGACCTGAAGTGCCGTCACACTTGGGCCCAGGGACCTGGAGGTTCTGCTGCATCCAGCCCTCCTAAAGTCCCACCAGGAGAGCACTCAAACTAAGATAACTAGAATCTTACCAGTATTCATAGATGGCAAATACCTCACCACACCATGACTGAATATGGCAAAGGCTTAGCTACAAACAATCTAGCTCTTTCTATACATCACTTCCATTTTTTGTCTATAAATACTGCCTTCCCAGGTTGCTGGGAGGCACCCTCTGAATCTCTTCTGGTTCTAAGGCCTATCTGACTCATTACTCATTCATTGCTCAAATAAACTCTGCTAAATTTAATTTGTCTAAAATTTTTCTTTCTATAGTGAATACATCTGATCATAAATTTGTCCAAATCCATATTGTGTAAAACACAAGGGTGAATACAAATGCAAACTATGTACTTCAGGTGGTAATAATGTGCCAATGTAGGTTCATCAATCGCACCAAACAGGAGAGGCTATGCACATGTGCCATCAGGGGGTGTGTGGGAAGTCTCTGTACCTTCTGGTCAATTTTGCTGTGAACCTATTATGGCTCTAAAATATAAAGTATATTTTAAAACATCAACCAAAAAACTATTTATTACTACTTTAAATGAAATAACAATATATTTTATATGCTAAACCAACACCACCAATGAATTTCCTGAAATGGAATAAAACAAAGAAGAACATCTATCTTGTTCCAATTTATGTATTTTAAAAATGCCACTTCTTGATCACTTAACAATATGATGTTAACAAAACAAAACATTGTTGTGTTTACAATAATATGGCCTCTTAACCTCAGTAATGGCAGAATTGCGCATCTTCTATGAGAGTTTGTAGGCTTTTTAAGGTATCTACACAAGATTCTGAAGTTTCACCAAATGTTTTCAGAATGTGACTCAAGATTTTCTCCAATCATTGTGTTTTTATAAAAATTATCTTGAGTTTGGAGAGGTAAGTCTGTTTTATTCTTGTAAAGTTACTGGCTTGAGAATAATTTGATAATTATACTTTATGTGGTATAGGTATTGTGACCAAGAGCTTTTCTAATAGGGAAAATATAAACAGGAAATATTTCGTGGGATGTATTTCTATATAGTTACTGCTAAACACATTGTGGATCCTAATAAATGTTATTTTCTAACTATCTCTTGTACCCACTAAAGTAATTGTAAACAAGATCCCATGTCATTTGCTACAAAGTGAGCCAATATGGAAGATTTAATGCTAAGCAAGCAAGCTAGATTAAAGCCAGAGAAACATATGTCCTCTTTTAATATATACCAAGTGTCTGTACTCAGAGACTATACAGATGCAAGTGGACAGTTACGGGTAAGAGGGAAAAACTCAATGGGAGAAAAAGGAACATTTAACAGACACAAGAATAGAAGTGCATTGTGCACAGTAATACCTGTGACTTGCTTGATAAGCAATACATTTATGCTTTGAGATCCATACCATGGGCTATAAGCACATGCAATGATTGAGGCCAAAAGGTATTGTAGTGGTTAAGGTGCTGGACTCCTACCTGGCCAACCGCAATTCAAGTCCCAGACCCAACAGCTTGAAACTCATGCCAGGCACGTGTGCATGCTTGCCCAAAATCTTGAGAGGAGAATAGAGAAGGAATTGCAGCATGGCCATCCCCTCCCCCCCAGGCGGGTGATTTCTCACTTTCTCTCCCTCTGTACTTTAGTAAATGCATGTGCCCTATAGATATTTTATAAAAAAAAAAAAATCTCTCTCTCTCACAAAAATGATTAAACATTTATTTTTAAAAAAGGAAATTAATTCAATATCACAATTTTAAGAAGTGCCATTAAGCTGAGACAGCACTCAAGTTTATAGACTTGATGGAAGGCTAAGGTTGGTTTTATACCGATTTTATTTTTAATAGAACATGGTTGTATAAATGACAAATTATTTTAAGTTAATTTATAATATTAGAGTGCAAAATCATTGGATTTGGCCTAAAACCCTAAAAATGTGATAGAGACTTCTGCAATAAAATGACAGAATACTTATTTTTTAAAAATTGAGGGGCCAGCAGGTGGTGTAATGGTTATGTTGCTGGACTCTTATGTAGTCAACCAGGGTTCAAGTCTTGGACCCAGCAGCTTAAAACTCATATCAGGTGCATGTGTGAGTGTGTGCCCAAGATTCCAAGAGGAGAATGGATGAGAAGGAAGTGCAGCATGACCTTCCCCTGGGGGGGATGATTTCTCGCTTTCTGTCTGTCTGTCTGTCTCTCTCTCTCTGTCTTTCTGGCAAGTGTAAGTGCCCTGTAGCAAAATTCTTTCAAAAAAGAAAACTTAAGGGGCCAGCAGGTGGTATAGTGGTTGAGATGCCGGATTTCCACATGGCTAACCAGGGTTCAAATGACTGACCCAGTGGTTGAAACTCACACTTGGTGTGAGTACTCACATGACCAAAATGCAGAGAGGAGAATGGAGGAAAAGTGATTGTAGTGTGGCACATCCCCAGGGGGTGATTTTTCACTTTCTGTCTCTCTGTCCCTCTCTGTCTCTCTGGCAAGTATTCACACTCTATAGAAAAAAATTACTCAAAAATTAAATTTAATCTTCACTTTACAAATTCAGTTAAAACATTCATTTTTGTTATGTTTAAGAGTTTAATTAAATGGGGCCAGCAGGCAGTGTGGTGGTTAAGATGCTGGATTCCCACATGGTCGACCATGTTTTGCATCCTGGACCTAAATGACTTCCTTTCTCTTTCTCTCTCTCTCAGGTTAAATTTAAAATAATAATAATAATAACAACAAATAAAATTTAAGAAAAAGAATGTAATTCAGTTATTCACAAATATATTTAGGGCTTATATTGTTAATTGTATCTAATGCAGCCCACCTACTTCACTTGCATTTCCATATAGCCAGAATGAGTCAATCTCCTTTTAGGGTTTTCCAAGAAATCTGGATGTTTTCTAGTTAATACTCATCTCCCTATGCATATCTGAACCATTTGTACGGTTTCTTTCTATGTTTAATATTGGGAGAGTTTAGAATAATTTCAAGATACATAGAGAATAATTGTAAGCAAATTTTATTTCAACCATAGAGCCACTTCCCCAGTATTCACAGACTGAACTATTATCAGAGATGACTTCAGCTTTGCAGAATAAGTAAGTAGGAGTTTGAAAAAGAAAGGAAATTACAGAACCAATTCAATTGGGGATGGGGATTGGGGTTAGTAAATACCCTTTGCTTGGAAAAAAAATATTTCCTACTTGAGGAAGAATTTTTTTTTTGGGGGGGGAGAGATTTTTACTATAAGGCGCATGCAATCCCCAGAGAGACAGAGACAGAGAGACAGAAAGAAAGAAAGGCATATATATATATATGGTGGTTGATAGAACGAATTGATACCTGACAGGAGGCTTTCTCATATTGATCACATGTAAAAATATCTACAAGGAGAAACAAAAGGTGGAAATGGGACTGACAGTAAGTATCAGTAAATTTCAAAAGTCAGACAAGGATCTTGTTGACAACAGGATGTTCAGCACAGAAAATAATTCTAGCACTAATGCTATCTTCTAAGGCCCCTTATATATCTATCAGTGTACCAAATACCTGTAGAAAGAGCATCATGAGGTAGAATGAAAATTGAACTTGCAATCAGGACATGTGGATTAGGTGTCATCTGGGTTCTTTTTTGCTATAGGGTGCGTGAGCTCACCAGACAGACAGAGAGAGAAAGAGAGACAGAAAGCAGGAACTCACCCCCTGGGGGATGGCCACACCGCAAGCCCTTCTCCTCCATTCTCCTCTCGGGATCTGGGTATGCACGCACACGCGCCCGGCGTGAGTTTAAGCCACCGGGTCCAGGACTCGAACTGCGGTCAACTACGTGGGAGTCCAGCGACATAGCCATTACGCTAACTGCTGGTCCCAGGTGTCATCTGGGTTCTTATACTTGTGTGTCTTGGATAGTTACACCTCTGGGAATAAAGTTCTTTTTCTTTGAATTCTCTCTGAGAATCTCTTAGGTTCCTAATTTCTATGAAACTCTCATCCCTTTTTATCAGTCTATCTATCACATGTAGGAAGATAGATGGGTAGATTAAGGCTGGATATACATGTGCACACAGGTACATGGTCTTCAAAAAGTTCATAAAAATGCCTATCATAAAAAAGCTATACAGGAAGGGACCAGCAGTTAGTGTAATGGCTATGTGGCTGGACTCCCATGTAGTTGACTGCAATTCAAGTCCCGGACCCGGTGGCTTAAGCTCATGCTGGGCGCATGTGCGTACGTGCCCAAGATCCTGAAAGGAGAATGGAGGAGAAGGGATTGCGGCGTGGCCATCCCCCCTGGGGGGGGCTTTCTTGCTTTCTGTCTCTCTGTCTCTCTCTGTCAGGATAATGGGCATGTACACATGTGCTCACATGCACAAGAAGACCTCAGGATGCAAACCCAGCATCACAGGACTGCATAACCACTGTGCCATCACCCAGGATAATCTTCTTATCTCTCCTCCCGAGTATTTTGTTTGTTCTTCAGGAAAAAGAGAGGGAGAAACTGTGCCAGAAGTATTATATTATAACTTTGCAGACTTTTTTTCAGAAACTGCATCTCCCTGCAGAGTTTTATAAGTTTAGGCCAAGCTGGGAAAGTGGGAAGACTTCCAAATTAATTATTTACCATTTCGTATAACTGGTAAATATTATTACTATTATTTTATTCTTTCTTTTGGCCTTTTATATTGCATTACACATTCATTAAGAACATAAACTGATTTTTTGTTCCTTTTGTAACTGCCATCTCACCTAGTCGTAGAGGAAATGGCCAATTTATTAGACATGACAAAAACTTGAAATCCCTCAAAACTCTCACATCCCTAAGAACAAGAGTCTTTGGCAAACTAAGGCCAGTAGTCAGGCCACCTATTTGGTAAACAAAGTATTATTGGAACACAGCCAAGGCAAGTTAGTATTTAGTGTTGTGCATGACTGCTTTCAAGGGCAACCTATTTGTAGAGGAAATGGCCAATTTATTAGACATGACAAAAACTTGAAATCCCTCAAAACTCTCACATCCCTAAGAACAAGAGTCTTTGGCAAACTAAGGCCAGTAGTCAGGCCACCTATTTGGTAAACAAAGTATTATTGGAACACAGCCAAGGCAAGTTAGTATTTAGTGTTGTGCATGACTGCTTTCAAGGGCATAGTTGATTAATTAACACAGAGGCTATACATCCAGCAAGCCCAAAAACATTTACTATTTTGGCCTTGAAGAAAAAGTTTGCCTGGGGCCAGCAGTTGGTACAATGGCTATGTCGCTGGACTCCCATGTGGTCGACCACGGTTCAAGTCCCGGACCGGGTAGCGTCAACTCATGC
>NW_006202806.1:1456780-1460419 GCF_000334495.1 Tupaia belangeri chinensis
ACCCCACAAAAAAAAAAAAAAAAAAAAAAAGAAAGAAAGAAAATAAAGAAAAAGTTTGCCAACTTCAATTGTAGAAAATAAAATTGAAACTCCCCAGCTTATTTTAAAAGATACTTGTTATGTCTGGCAGCTCAGTGTCTAATTCCTCCTTACAAATTTGAGAGGAATCTGAACTCTGTGTGACCTTTCCAGTGGAGAAGAACCCAGCTCAGGCTTGGTTAGAGGCTTCTCACCTAAAAGACTGAATATGGAGCAAAATGCATGTCACCATAATAGATGGCTACAATTATTTCATAGCAGCGATGTTGGTAGTTTCTGGAAAAATTCTTCCTGGTGTAAGATGGCACTCTAGCTTCCCATTCACTGATGTGCCAAAGTGCCCTAGCTCTCCTTTAGTTCTATATCAGTACTATGGGCCATTTAAATTACTTTGAAGCTAAGGATGGACATATTTGGCGTTAAATATTTGCTATCAGAATCATCCTATTATATGCGCTTGGCATGAAAGTACTGTACTAATTTGATATCTGCTCAGAGCTATTACATATGGCTATATACGACTCTAGGAAGTTCTATTCATGTTAACATTAATATGAATAGAACCCTCTGGAGTTGTGCAGTACCCAACCTGCGTAGCTGTAGAAAGCTGCTTTATATCTGCTCATCTTTCCAGCTCCAGTTTGACTGTCTTATATCCACACTCTCCAGCTGAGTCAATTTCAATTATTTTTGGTATCCACATAAGACACGTTAGATCTTGATCTTTTTGTGATCACTTTGTTCCCTTCCCCAAATGCAGCCTCTTCACAGCTTATTCATCTGACAAAGTCTTATTACTCAGTCTTTAGTAGTCTTCTGAGATATCACTTCTACTATAAAACATTTCCCGTCACAATGCCTTCCTGTTACCCACTCTAGACATTCATAATAGAAGAGTTAATCAAATTTCTGCATAACATTTGTGCATAATTTTATCAACTCATGTTTTACTTTGGTCTTCTGCACCAACTGTGTGCTTTTTGTGCAAATGGATTTGTTTAACTGAGGCCTAGTAGAGGGGACTCTAGCACATAGTAAATGTTTACGTAACCATCTTTTTGTGGACTCCAATATATTCTTTAACGCTGAATAAATCAAATTATTTAGTTCTTACAGTTGTAATTCTCCATTATCACAAAGATCCAAATGCAGCAATATTTACTTCTATGAGTTGTCCATGTTAAATAAAAAAGAAATCTCAGCTTATAAGTACATTTTATTTAAAAATGTTATCACAAAGAGAGGGAGTCTATTGCAGCTAGGAGAGGAACTCTGGGAGAAAGTTCTGGCTATAATACCTGTAAGCATCTCAGAGGTTAAACAAAAAGAATTTTATTCTATTGGAAGGAATAAACAAGGCTAGAATAAACAGGGGAAGTGAACTGAAAGGGTGGCTTTATCAGATCCTAGATTAGATAATATCTTAATATCTGCTGTCAATCTATTCATGCAGAAGACAAGTCAGAATTTAGGGTCCCAGATTTGATAATTCTACAATATATGCATGTATGGCAATAATCACATTGTACTCTATAAAAACACCATTATTATCATTATTATATGTTAATTAAAAATAAAATAAAACTAGGGGCCAGCTGATGGCATAGTGGTTAAGATGCTAGACCCCCCACATGGCCAACAGTGGTCTGAGTTCTGGACCCAGGAGCTTGAAACTCACACTGGGAGCGTGTGTGTGTGTGTGGGGGGGGGGTCAAAAATCCCACGAGGAGAATGGAGGAGAAGGTATTGTGGCATGGCCATCCTCCCTGGGGGGTGATTTCTCACTTTATCTCTCTTCTGTCTCTCTGTCTCTCTGGCGAATATGTACACCTCATAGCAAAAATTCGTCTAAAAAATAAAACTTAAAGAATTCAGGGACCTACAGGAAGGAAAGTATAGGGAAGTTTAAAAATTTCTTCTTTACTATTTAGGGTTGGAAGAAAAATAAAACTATGAAATAAAACTGACCAGTAGATTAACAGGAAAAAAGAACATACTAACTGGGGCTGGCAGGTGGCATGGCGGTTAAGGTACTAGACTCCCACATGGCCGACACTGTTCAAGTCCCAAACCTGGTGGCTTGCTTTCTTACTCTCTCTGTCTCTCTCTAGTCAAATAAAATTAATGATAAATAAAATTAAATAATTCTTTACAAAACATAATAACTTAATTAAAATAATTATGCACATATATAAGTGGGAGTTCATATTAAATGTTGAACTCCCACTTATATATGTGCATAATGACAGAGGAATTTTGTATTTTTTATTTTTTAGATAGATTTTAGCTACAAGGTGTGTGCACTTGCTGGAAAGACAGAGAGAGACATAGGGAAAGCAAGCAAGAAATCACCTTCCAGGAGGGATGGCCACTCTACAATCCCTTCTCCTCCATTCTCCTCTTGGGATCTTGGGCATGCGAACACGCACCCAGTGTGAAGCTTAAGCAACCAGGCCCAGAACTCAAACGTAGTCGACTACATGGGAGTCCAGCAATGTAACCATTATACCATCTGCTGGTCCCACCTGAGGAATTTTTATCAAACATAACAATTGGACATATTTATGAGGTACAATATAATTTTTCAGGACAAGAATATGATGTACAGGGGCCAGCAGGTGGTGTGGTCGTTAAAGGCGCTGTATTCCCACATGACTGGCTGAGATTTGAGTCCTAAACCTGGTGGCTTGTTTTCTCACTTTTCCTTTCTCTCTCTCTGTCTCTCTCTGGTCAAATTAAGAAATAATAATGACAAATGGGATTAATTAAATAAATACTTTTTAAAACATGAATATGATATGCAATGGTTAAATCAAGGTGAATATTAAAGCTATTATTATCAAAATTTTCTCAAAATAATTTTGAGAGAGAATGTATATTCCAATGAACAGTTTGCAAACTGAGGAGACATAACCTCCAAGCTTACAGTATTCTCTGAGAGAACAAAGAGGTGTCACGTTTTATATGAAAGGTTCCCATCCTAGTTCTCATTCAGGTTTGTTCATGGAAATGGAAGATCCATGTCTGTTCAATCCTAATCGGTTGATTCAGGTTGCAGTTCCATTAGTTAGGCAACAAGACCAGAATAAAAATTCCCAAAGTGAATTTTCCAGAAAAAAAGAGCATGAGTCATCTCAGCAAATGGCTGTCATACTCCTTTTAAATTTTACGCCCAATTAGTCATGATGGACCCAATTTAGTGAACTGCACTCATTCAAGTTTTGTGCCATCATTTCAGTCATTTTGTCATTACTCTGTGTTGGGAACATTGAAAAGTCTGTTTTTTAGTTACTATGAGATATATAGTAAATTGTTGTTCATTCTGTTCATTGTACTGTATTTTATAACATTAGAAATTGTTCTTAACTCTCTTTGATTTTCTGTTAATCAGCATCCTCTATCTCCCCCTCCCTTATCCTTCCCAGCCTCTAGTAGTTACTCTTCAATGACTGAAGAGTTTTCTATAATACAGAATAGAAGACTTGGAGATAAGCTGTGAAAGGGCGAGGGGGAGAAGATACAAAGATTCTTGTCTTTTGGGGTCATATGTCGGTTTTTGTTTGTTTGGTTTTTAGATTTTTTTTATTATTTATTTCTTTA
>NW_006202806.1:1460430-1465847 GCF_000334495.1 Tupaia belangeri chinensis
TATCGAGCATGTACACTCACTGGAGAGAGACAGAGAGAGAGAAAGCGACAAATTACACCCCGAGTGGCATGGCCACACTGCAATCCCTTTTCCGCAATCCCTTCTCCTCTAAATTCCTCTCAGGATTTTTGGGCATACACATGTACCCAGTGTGTTTTTCAAACTACTGGTCTGGGACTTGGACTACAGTTAGCCATGTGGGAGTCCAGCACTGTAAGCACTATGTCACCTGCTGGAGACCCCACCCCCACCCCCCGCCCCCACTTAGATTTCTAATCCACTTAGTCCTGTACCTAGAAGGGTAACGGGGTAGCAATAGGAAGCCTGCTTGCAACTAGTGCTTACTTCACTAATGTAAATTTCCTTTAGGAAGGTTAACTGTTTTTAAAAGTTGTTCCTTAGACCAGCAGATGGCATAATGGTTATGTCACTTGACTCTCACTTAGTTGAGAGTTTGAGTCCCACGATTTGAGTCCCAGATCCGGTGGTTTAAAGTCATACCGGGCACATATGTGTGTGTGCCCAAAATCCTGAGAGGAGAATGGAAGAGAAGGTGATCACAGCATGGCTATCCCTCTGGGTGGGGGTGATTTCTTGCTTTCTGTCTCTTTGTCTCTCATTCTTTGTCTCTGGCAAGCACACATGCCCTATAGCAAAAATCTTTCCCAGAAAAAAAAGAAAGTTGTTCTTTGTTCTGTAGCCCAGAATAGTTTTCTCAGAAATATGTCAAAAAAGCATGTTTTGGAGTGGCATATTTTGGTCTCCCACAGAGAAACTTAACAAACATTGTATTCTGATTCATCAGAAGGGACAAGCAGTTCAGACTTTTAGTTTACTTGTTTATTTCTTATGTAAACAGGAGAGTCAGAAAAATAGAGATAATTTGGGACCCTCAGCAGTTTCTTTACACTGCAATCCACCCCCAGATTCCACCAGCTCCAAATGATGAGCACGCTCACATCTGGCACATCAGGGACCCATTCGGCCGCAAACCTGGAACCTTCCCATGTGGATCAGCCTCACAGAGTGTCGTATTTTACTGCTGCACCTTTATCTGGCCCATCAGCTAATAATTTATGTGGTCAAAAAAAAAAAAAAGAGAATTTGAAGGGTGCTTCTCTGGCCTTGTCATAGGTAAACAGGGGAGGCATCCTTATAGCTTATCCAAATCATACATGGAAAGGTAGTTTGTAGAACACAAAGGAGAGAGGAATTTCTTAACCTTTGCTGTTTTCTAAGATCACAAGGCTCAGGTAAAATTGAACATCATTATAATAATAAGGTTTTTACTACTAAAAGAGAAAATTAAATCTGCCAAAAATTTCAATATTATTTGCCAGTGGTCATTACACATCTAATAATATGTCCACTAAATAAATTCAACAAAGGTATCTTTTATCTTAGAGAGTTTCCCAAATTAAATAGGTTAGGGACATTTTTCTAGAGAACCAACTATTGCTTTCTTGCCTATGTCAGAGTGTGGTCTGAGTATCAGAGACTTATCAGATTTCTTTCAAGTTAAAGTCACCTTCATTCACTGATAAGACTGTAGAGGGCACAATTATACTGGAACAAAGCTTGAGTGAAACCTGGAGAACTTCATTAAATAAAATACACCTAGCTAATACCTGAATGCGTGCGCCTAGTGATTCATATCTGCCTTTCAGAACAAAGGTTTTTAAAATTTCTTTAATCTTTTTAAAAGAGGGATTTCTTATTTGTCACTCTACTTTCTTTTTAATTAATCCTAACTGCATTTCATGGAGGAGACTGTTTGATGAGATAAAATTATAAATGAGCCCAGCATTATTTTTCTATTCCTCCTGCACTAAAATGTTATTATAAGGTTAAGGCAAGGAGGCAAAAGATAGCAGATGATGAAAAAGGTGCTGGGGAAAAGAGCATTGTCAAAAACATGCGACAGGATTTTACTACTTTCTTGGTAGTAGCATAGAGTAGTGGGAAGGCTAAAGAGTTAGGATCTCAGTAAGCTATTTGAATCACAGGTTTTAAAAATGGTGACAGAAAAACCAAACTGTGAAATATTGAAAGTAAACCAATGAGTAACTGTGGTCAGAGGAAACATAATCTCAAGAAGCCTTGGAGAAAATACTTGCCACACAATGGAGTTGCAGCAGATCACATTTCAGGAAAAGGAAGTTATAATCAAATCTGCAAATCAATAAATGGAGGTTATCCATTGCTTTGACACAAGAAGGTGGGGTATCTTGAAGTGGAGTTGGGAGAAAGGAGGTCCTTATAGGTCATAGGTAGATTTAGAGACTCTTAGAGACTCTTTAGTTTGTCATTGGCTAAAAGAGCAAGGTTTTGTTTAAAATGTGGAGTCAGAGGAAAGAAAGTTTTTTTTTTCTTTTTTCTTTTATCTTTTTTTTTTTTTTTTTTAATATTTTTGCTATAGGGCATATGTGCAAAGAGACTGAGAGACAGAAAGCAAGACATCACCTCCTGGGGGGATGGCCATGCTGCAATACCCTCTACTCCATTCTTTTCTTGGGATTTTTGGCACACACGCACATGTGCCTGGTGTGAATTCAGGCTGGCAAGTCTGGAACTTGAACCACAATGGGTTACATGGGAATCCACCACTTCAACCACTATGCCACCTGCTGGACCCCAGAAAGAAAGGTTTAAGCTTAACTTTAATGCAGATAAGGGGATTTACTAATTATGTGAAATTATCCAGAGCTGGGATACAAGTAGTAGGTCGTAATTACTGAGGGAAGGTGACCTGTTGAGTGAGATTTATGGCATGTTATATATGGCTCTCCCCAGGCCTCTTAGGAAGGAATTTTAGAGCAAAGAAAATGTGGCCAGATTTCAGGTTTTGAAAAGCAATGTAAAAGAATGTGAAAGGATTCTATTACTTTCTTGGTCGTAGCATATAGTAGTGGAAAGACTAAGGAATTAGGATCTCAGTAAGGTATTTGAATCACAGCTTTTTAAAATGTGGTTTCAAAATCCTTTAGGGCTCTTAATGCCCTTACTACCAAAACAAAGAACACTCATCTTCCTAATAGTCCACTTCTCCCCTTTCTGTGTAGTTGGCTTTTTGTATCCGTGGCCTCTGCATCCAAGGATTCAACCAAGCATGGGCGGAAAATGTTATGTTGTTGCTGACACATATTGCACAGTTGGGCTGTACTGAAACTGTACAGATTGCTTTTCTCGTCATTTTCCCCTAAATAGTACAGTGTGACATCTATATACAGGAAGGATTCACCATCACACAAAAGTACATAGAGTACATAGTTCGTTTATAAAATTGCCCTTTATTGGCCCTCATTGTAGTAGTCAGAGTAAATAAAAATGATTATTCCAAATGTATATTATTGTGATGTGTTTTGTCACTTTCTGTCATTTATCTCATGTATGCATTTTAGATGGACATAATGACATTCTAGTGTGGGATCCTGTGATACCTGTTGAAAAATACATATCCTGGGGCCAGCAGATAACATAGTAGTTAAGGGCACTGAACTTCCACATGGCTAACCATGGTTCGAGTCCTGGATCTGGCGCTTGCTTTCTCACTTTCCCTCTCTCTCTTTCTCCCTCTCTCTGACTCTGTCCTTCTCTGATCAAATTAACATAAATAAATAAATATAAAATAATTCTTGTTTTTGGAGAGGTTTTTTTGCTGAAGGGTGTGTGCACTCGCCAGAAAGACAGAGAGAGACAGAGACAAAAATCGAAAAATCACCACCTAGGGGGGATGGGCACGCCGCAATCCCTTCCCCTCCATTCTCCTCTCGGGATCTTGGGCATGCACGCATACGCATCCGGTGTGAGTTTAAGCCACCGGGTTTGGGACTCGAACCGTATATATATATCCTATGGCACCATGGCACACCACAAGACATCCCACCTTTAAACTCCTCATGTATTGACCAATTCACTTAGGAACTTGGTCATTAAGTGAGATGCACCTGTATACGCCAGGACACATGGAGGTTTTATGCAAATACCACCCTATCTTATACAAGAGCTTGAACACTGTGGGTTTTGATTCCTCTGAGGTCCAGGAGTCAATACCCCACAGAAATTGGCGGATGTCTGTACTACGATATGTGTAAAGCAAGTAGAAATATATGTACTTTCACGGCTCTCTCTTAATTACAATTTCTTTCAACATCCCGTCAAGATTTTATTTTGAACATCAATGATGGCTTTGTAATTCCCAAATGCAAAGGTTTAATTTCTGTGTGTTTTTTGATATTTTACTGACCACTATTGACTATTACCTACAGATCAGTCTGTTACCTTGAGTATTTTTCTTCTTTTCATTTCATTTCATTATTTTGGAAATTTACAAATCCACATCTCCCCCTGCCATCCCCATTGGTTCTCCTTCTCCATCAGAATGTTATTCGATTTTCTGTTTCCAACTAAAATTTGCCATTGGGTTGAATATTACCTGATAATAGTGTTAAAGGTTCTGGTATCTAAAGTTTTACTACAGTTGCAGCTTTACATTGGTAACTGGGACCCAGCCTTGGTGCAGAGACTGTGTACTGAACTATAGAACGGGAAGACATATAGCCAGTTGTGGCTTCAGATCCCCAGATTGGTCAACTTGAATCACACCAAACATGTGCATGGTTACCTAAAGTCTGACGAGCTGGAGAACTGGTGGAAAGGGCTCCCAGCATGAAGATACCCTCCCGAGGGTGCTTTTCTCTCCACCTCTCCTGTGTGTAAGTGTATGCACACACACTATTGTGAATAATAAATAAATCATCTTTATGTTGCTAACTGCCTTCTAAATAATTACAAATGGATGTCTTGCCATTCCTTCAAAGTCAGCTCTTCAAGACCATTTTTCCCCAATACTACTCCCCTTTTTTAATTTTCTCATTCTTCTACCTCTGCCATAACTTTGAGATAAAAAATTATTTTAATTTTTTATTTTCTTCTCTTCTTTTTAAAATTCAATCACTGTACATCTTTACAGCATACAAAATGGATTTTCCCAGCATGATATTTTAATATTTTTCAATTTATTCTGTACAGGCTCATTGCTATCTTCTGAGGCCTGGCTCTTTAATCTAGGTAACTATGCTAGTTTCTGAGTCCATTAGAAGATAATTCTCTCCATATACAATTTTCTGTGTGTTTTGTTCATTATTGTAGCTATGGGGAACCAAAATGTGCCACCACAATATATACATCCTTGGCATATTTTGAGATGACTGGTCAGAGGGGCTAATCTTTTGGAAAAAGAAATTTACATCTATGTACATCAATAAAGTAAATAACAGGTACAAGGAAGTTTCTCCTGGTTGTCCCCCATCACCTTCCTAGGCACAAGAAGGAGATTAGAACTATGACATCTGGTCAAAGATGTCAAAGTTACCATATACATTGTCATTACCAGAAGAATTTCCATTTTTGTGTCT
>NW_006202806.1:1465898-1469726 GCF_000334495.1 Tupaia belangeri chinensis
TTTCCTATAGTGTCTAGTATCTATAGTCGCCCTCCCTGCTTTTATACCTACTCAGTTACTGCCATAGAGTGCAGACATTTGATATAAAGTAAGTGGAGACATATAATGCCTCTCACAACCTGGTTTGTTTTGCTTAGTATTAAATCTTCCATATTTGCTCACTTGTATCAAGTGACAGGATCCCTCCCTCCCTTTATTTTTGAGAGAGAGATTTTAGCCATAAGGCACATGCACTCACCAGAGAGACAGAGCGAGACACAGAAAGTGAGAAATCATCCCCCCATGGGGGATCCACAGCACATTCCTTTCCCCTCCATTCTCTGCTCAGGATTTGGGGACTCAAATCTCAGTCGGTTATGTGGGAGTCCAGTGCCTTAACCACCATGCCATCTGCTGCCCGCCCCCCTTATGCTTTCATAACTTCATAGCTAAACTCTAAGCCTGTGTGTGGTATAAAATCTTTAGTCACTTGACACTCCTTCGAGTTCAGATTTCGTATGATTTCTCTATATAAAACATATGTGTTGGGAACCAGCAGTTAGCGTAATGGCTATGTCGCTGGACTCCCACGTAGTCGACCACGGTTCGCGTCCTGGACCTGGTGGCTTAAAACTCATGCCGGGCGCGTGTGCGTGCGTGCCCAAGATCCCGTGAGGAGAATGGAGGAGAAGGGATTGCAGCGTGACCATCCCCTCTGGGGGGTGATTTCTCACTTTCTGTCTCTGTGTCTCTCTCTGTCTGTCTGGCAAGCGCATGCGCCCTATAGCGAAAAAAATCTCTCCAAAAAAAAATGTGTTATTATAAATCTGGATGTCTTTTCTCTTATGAATCTATTGTCCATGATTTTCAGCAAACCTTAGATGGGAAGGGAGTCTCTTCACCCCTACATAGCCTAAGCACAAAAGACAGTGCTTAGCTCAGTAAATATGTGTTAAATGAGTGCATGAATGAATGAACCCAAATATCCAAACGTAAGTTCTACTACTATTTAATTTATCAAACATTCAATATTAGATGCAATTTTAAATTAAAAAACAAAATACAAAGTTCATTTATTTCTTCCATGAGAGAAAGAGAGAGAGAGAGAGAGAGACAGAGAAAGCATCTCCAATTGAGTTTTGACACTAAAATCCACCTCCAGCATTAAGCCAGCCTTGGTTCATAAACAAATATGTGCTCAGTGTACTCAAAGCGGTCTCCAGACTCAAACTGGGAGCTGTCCCATGTGGGATTCCCTCAGGGCATCATTTTTTGAGAGATTTTTGCTATAGGGCACGTGCACTCACCAGAAAGACAGAGAGAGACAGAGAGACAGAAAACAAAAAATCACTCCCCAGGGGGGATGGCCACACAGCAATCCCTTCTCTTCCATTCTCCTCTCAGGATCTTGGGCACGCACGCACATGCACCCGGCATGAGTTTAAGCCACCAGGTCCAGGACTCGAACCATGGTCGGCTACATGGAAGTCCAGTGACACAGCCATTATGCTATCTGCTGGCCCCTCAGGGCCACAGATTTTAATAATATGCCACCATCTGGCCCCTCTAGATGAATATTTTTATTTTATTTATTTTATTCTTTTGCTATAGACTGTGTGCACTTACCAGAGAAAGCCAGAGAGAGGGAAAGTGAGAAATCACTCCCCCTAGGGAGAATGAACATGCCAAAATCCCTTCTCCTTCAATCTCCTCTTGAGATTTTAGGCACAAAACCCCAAATTCCTGGTATGATTTTCAAACTGCTGGGTCTGGGACTTGAACCAAGCAGTCGGCCATGTGGGATCCAATGCCTTAACCTCCATATTACCTATTGGCCCAAGATGAATACTTTTTAAATGCCACTTTAAAAATATTGCTTTTCTTATCAGAAACTATTTAATCTGCCTTATCTGATTCGTCTAACCTTCAAGATTGTGTGTTATCCTGATAGTCCTATGAAAGTAAACCAATGCTGTGGGTAAGAATGAGCATCTACTGGATCTAAACAGCCTGAGTTTGATTATGGTTCCTTTATTTACTAAATGAGGCAGTTATTAAATTGTCCTAGGCCTTGACTTCTACACCTGTAAAATAAAGATAATGGTCACTGGATTATTGTTAGGATGAATGAATGAATTCATCATAGGCATTCAAACAGTTTCTGGCATTTATTAAAATTTGCCTAATAAATTTATAAAATATTAAATAAATGTTGCTTTGATTATTTATACCCTCTCCTCTTCCATAAACTCCTTGATCTTCTTGGTACAATCCCCAAATTAAAAGGACAAAAATTTAAAAACCACTGGTCTAAGTCACTTTTGACAGACGTATTTTTGATTGATTGCATCATATCTAAAGCCATCAAATGGTAAGAGGAAGCAGGCATATTAATAATTTATCTACTTAATTGCCTGTCTCAAGCGAGGATATTAAAACAAGGAAGTTATATTTTAAAATATTATCTAGCACAGACAATTTCTATTTCTTTGGGTAAATTTAGAGGAAGGAAGGAAACTTCATTTTTCGCATAGTTTGAATTAGAAACCATATTTAAAGTTCAAAGTTTTGTGTTATTATAAGCTTCATGCATAGAAATAAATGTTCGCCCTTTGAGCATTTCTTGAAGCTTAAGAATAGTGCTGTTTCTGAACTGAGCCTGTGAGATGCAAGAGTATTTTCCAAATAATACTAATATTAACAATATTCACCCTTTTAACGTTTAGTAGACTTTATACTTTATCATCATTTCCATTTCTAACAATAAAAGATATTTATCTTTATTTCTTAACTAAATTGGTATCATTTAATGAAAGTAGTTATCTCTATTTATCTTGTTTTATTAGTATTTCCTGAATGATCAAATGAACATCTCAGAATCATGTACTGCTTGTGTGTGTGTGAGAATGAGAGATTTTTACATAGGTCCCATGTGGCTCACTGGAGAGATGGAGAGACAAAAAGTGAGAAATCACCCCATGGGGTGATGGCCATGCTGCAATCCTTTCTACTCTATTCTTCTCTTGAGATTTTGGGCACATGGGCACATGCACGCATGCACCTGGTGTGGATTTCAAGCCACTGGGTCCAGGACTCAAACCATGGTTGATTCTGTGCGAGTCCAGAATCCTGACCACTATGACTTTGCTGACCCCAAGTCATGGGCTATTTCTTTTTTCTTTTCTTTTCTTTTACATTTTTTTTTTTTAGAGATGTTTTTGCACGTGTGCTCACCAGAGAGAGAGAGACTGAAAGTAAGAAATCATTCCCCAGAGGGGATGCCACACTGCAATCCCTTCTCCATTCCTCTCGGGATCTTGGGCACACATGCACACGTGCAAGGCCTGAGTTTTAAGTCACCCGGTCCAGAACTCAAACTGTGGTTGATTACATGGGAGTCCAATGACATAACCATTATGTCATCTGCTGGTCCCCATGGGCATTTTCTGATCCTTAATTTTATAAATGAGAAAAATATGACCTGCTGAGCTAAGAAATTTATCAAATATAAATGGTTGCACATTAAATATTATGAAGTATTAAATTGTTTTGTTCGCAGTCCGATAATCTTTCTACCATGTAGTGAATTCATCATATAGTCACAAATATCCATACATTTTTCCTCGGGAACCAGCAGTGGCATTTTCTGATCCTTAATTTTATAAATGAGAAAAATATGACCTGCTGAGCTAAGAAATTTATCAAATATAAATGGTTGCACATTAAATATTATGAAGTATTAAATTGTTTTGTTCGCAGTCCGATAATCTTTCTACCATGTAGTGAATTCATCATATAGTCACAAATATCCATACATTTTTCCTCGGGAACCAGCAGTTAGTGTAATGG
>NW_006202806.1:1469783-1477572 GCF_000334495.1 Tupaia belangeri chinensis
TCACGCCGGGCACGTGTGCGTGCGTGCCCAAGATCCCGAGAGGAGAATGGAGGAGAAGGGATTGCGGCGTGACCATCCCCCCTGGGTGATGATTTCTCGCTTTCTGTCTCTATGTCTCTCTCTATGTCTTTACGTCTGTCTGGCGAGCGAGCGCACGCGCCCTATATGAAAATCTCCCCAAAAAAAAAAAAATTTTTTTTCCCTGCATCCCAAAAAGAATAGAATAGCTTGTTTTAGAACCTGGATGCTATATCAATTTAGAAAGCAACATAAAAATACTTTAAATAGGGGGCCAGCAGGTGGCGTGGTGGTTAAGGATGTTGGACTTCCACATGTCTGACTGTAGCTTCAAGTCCTCGACCTGGCAGCTTTCTTTCTCACTTTTTATCTTTCTCTCTCTCGCTCTGTCCCTCTCTCAGCAAATTAAAAATAAATAAATAAAGTTTAATAAAATAATTTTTTGAGATTTTCTTTGCTATAGGGAGTGTTAGCACACCAGAAAGACAGAGAGAGACAGAGAGACAGAAAGCGAGAAATCACCCCCCAGGGGGATGGCCAAGCTGCAATCCCTTCTCCTCCATTCTCCTCTCGAGATCTTGGGCACGCACGCACACGCACCTGGTGTGAATTTAAGCCACCGGGTCCAGAACTCGAACTGTGGTCGACTACATGGGTGTCCAGCAATGTAGCCATTGCACTAACTGCTGGTCCCAATAAAATAATTCTTAAAAAATACTTTAAATACAAATTTTGAAATAAACAAGGGGTGACAAATTTATCATCAATGCCGTAAACTAGAAGAGACAAGATAAATACAAATACTGTGTTTGCTCTTATAAACTTTTAGAAACAGAGCTGCTCTATGTAGGCTTTAGATATAGCAAAAGGCCTTTTTTTGGTGGAGTTTGTAGTTATCATGTTGATCTTATTTTTTTACTTTATCCTTCCTGATGCATCTTACTTCTGTTCTGTCCTCCCTTTAATTCATACTAAAATATAAGTGGCTCATAAACCTTAAGATTCTGCATCTCCCAGGGAGTGGTACAGTGCAATTTTTTTTTGAGAGTTTTTTTTTGTTTGTTTGTATGTTTGTTTGTTTTTTGCTATAGGGCACATGCGCTCAACAGAAAGACAGAGACAGACAGAGAGACAGAGAGACAGAAAGCGAGAAATCACCCCCCTCCCCAGGGGGAATGGCCATACCGCAATCCCTTATTCTCTATTTGAGGAGTGCAATTTAAGAGGAGCAAAGGAAAGTAAAATGACAGAATCAATGTTTAAAGTGGGATTTCAACATCAATGACGAAGAGAGTAACGATGTTAAATTGTAGGGCAGATTTCCCAGAGCTTCTAAAACTATTGCCAATTTCCACTAAGAAACAAAACACAAGCAAGGAAACAGACAAAAACTACAACAGCAAAACATAAAAATAAAAATAAACAAAACCACAGCTGATGAGATTTGATTGATTAGCTTGATCTTCGATTAATTTGGGGACCTCTTTAATAAGTTGAGTTACTCAATACATGCATGTGGCATATTCCTTGATTTACTCAGGTGCTCTTCACATCTTTCTAAACAATGTTTCACAGTTCTATGCATACAAGTCCTTATGTCACTCATTAGGTTTATTCGAATGTATTTTGTTTCTTAGGAGTTACGGTCAAGAGCATCAGTTTTCTGAATTTCACTTCCTATTTGCTGGTAGTCTATATAAATACAATAGACTTTTTATATTGACTTTGCATTCACCTTGTCAAGTTATCTTAATTTTAATGGCTTACCTGTAGAATTTATTCCACATTTTATAATGATTAAAATACCAATCCTCCAAAACAATGTAATATTCTAACGTTCTATGCAAATAATAATTTACCCCAAAATTCAATATATAAAAATTGACAGAAAAAAAGGATAAATATGTAAATCCATAATCATAATGGGAAAATTTGACATGACTTTCTCAGTAGTAGGAAGAACAATCAGACAAAAGCCCATACAAGGCTTTTTAACACAAATGTCACACTTGATAAAATTGAAATATACAAACCACCCTTCTAAAACTATGCTTCTTTTGTTTATTTTTTTCTTTGTTATAGGGCACGTGCACTTGCCAGAAAGAAAAAGACAGAGGGACAGAAAGCGAGAAATCACCCACCAGGGGGATGACCACGCTGCAACCCCTTCTCCTCCATTCTCCTCTTGAGATGTTGGGCACGCATGCACACGCGCCCGGTGTGAGTTTAAGCCACTGGGTCCAGGACCCGAACTGTGGTCGACTATGTGGGAGTCCAGAGACAGCCATTATTCCAACTGCTGGTCCCTGAAACTATACTTCTTAAAGTATATATAGACCATATTCCAAAACATGTTATATGATTATACTTAAAGCAAGCTTTCAGATGGTGTTGTGGTTGTCACTGGACTCCCACACCACAGACTGATGTTTGAGTCCCACACCCAGTGGTTTAAAAACCATGCCAGGTGTGTATGTGCATACGTGCCCAAGATTCCAAGAGGAGAATGGAGAAGGGATTGCGGCATGGCCATCCCCCCTAGGGGGTGATTTCTTACTTTCTTCCTCACTGTATCTGTCTCTCTCTCTCAAAAAGGGTGGGTTTTTTTTTTTTTGATTTTTAAGACATCAAATTAGAAATCAATAACAAAAGTGACTTCAAAACATCTCCAAATGTTGGGACCAGCAGTTAGCATAATGGCTGTGTTGCTGAACTCCCATGTAGCTGACTGTGGTTTGAGTCCCGGACCTGGTGGCTTAAACTCATGCCAGGTGAGCGTATGTGCCCTATAGCAAAAACCAAAAAATAAAATAAACAAAACAAAAACAAAAACAAATAAATCTCCAAATGTTTAAGAATTAAGAATTTTGCCTGAATAATCCCAAAATTAAAATAGAAATAACAATGCACATAACAAAAATTTTAGCTGTATCCTTGTAGTTGTTTTTTTGGGTTTTTGTTTGTTTGTTTGTTTGTTTGTTTTTTGAGAGGTTTTTGCTATAGGGTGTGTGCACTTGCCAGAAAGACAGAGAGAGACAGAGAGACAGAAAGTGAGAAATCACCCCCCAGGGGGATAACCACGCCACAATCCCTTCTCCTCTCAGGATCTTGGGCACGCACACACACACATACCTGGTATGAGTTTAAGCCACCAGGTCTGGGACTCGAACTGCAGTCGACTGAGCCCAGCGATGTAGCCAATATGCCAACTGCTGGTCCCCTAATAGTTTTTCTTTTATACATGCATGTACTGTAACACCCATCATGTTTTCCCTTCAAATATGTTCTCTAATGGAGTCTGTGTCCTGTTTAAGTAGCTTGCTCTAAGTACTGACAAAGCCAATGGACAGAGTTCACCAAGTCATAATTTAATATACCAGACTGAGTTAGTTTTCTTTTCTTTTCTTTTCTTCTTTTCTTTTTTTTTCTTTTATTTTCTTTCTTTCTTTTTCTAAGAGAGATTTTCACTATAGGGCATGTGTGCTCATCGGAAGAACAGAGAGACAGAGAGACACAAAGCAAGGAATCACCTCTTGGGGGTATGACCATGCTGCAATTCCTTCTCCTCATTCTCCTCTTAGGATGTTAGGCATGCATGCATGCATGCTCAATGTGAGTTTAAGCCATCGGGTCCAGGACTCGAACTGCAATTATGTTGGAATACAGCAACATAACCATTATGCCATCTGCTGGTCCCTAGACTCAATTCTTATTTTTAAGCAACATAATTTGACAGCTTGAAGAAGAAAATAAATATATTATAATAATATAGGGTATCTAACAGAATTGCTTGGAGGATGTGAGAACATGGGCCTAAGCCACTAGCCAGGAGAAATGTCACACACTTTTTGTGTTCTGATTTGGAGGAGGTACAAAGGCCACTATTGCTGAATTACTCGATTATTCCACAGATGATAATGCTGAGCCCACAAACACAGGACATTAGATGCTGCTACTTCTGGAATGTGGAGTTGTTTCCACTACTGCTTCTTTCTGTGACCAGAATAGATTCTACAATTGCCATTCTTTTCACATCACTGGTAGCTTTTCCAAATCAGGTGCACATGCACCCAATTGGCAGAATCCAGTTATTGTGGTACTGCCCTGTTTTGAAAGAGGTTGAGAAAACATTTATTTGGGATCTTTAGCATAGATAGTAGAGGACCAATTTGCCTCATAAAGTGAAAGATTCCTAAAACACAAAGAATGATTTAAGATGCCAAATGACCAAAACAATGGCAGACACTAATCTTTAGCATTTATCTCTTGCAGAAGCACTTCAACACTCAGCTTTCATTTTCTATTCCCCCACTATTCAAAAAAAATCTGATCATTTGCAGCTGTCCTTCCTATTGAAAATGGTCTCTCCCTCTCATTAAGTGATAGAGCAAGGTTTTTCACCTCAGCACTGAGACTTGACATAGAAGCCCTGAACCCACTATCCTCCTGCCTCAACCTCCTGAGTAGCTAGAATTACAGGTGCGCTCCACCACATCTGACTCTGGCTACATAATTCTCTGTTGTGAAGAGCTGTGCTATGTATTGCTATCTATTTAGCAGAATTCTTGTCGTCTACCCACTAGATGCCAGTAGCACTTCTCCCCTTTAGTAACAACCAAAAATATCTTCAGACAAGGCTAAATTCCTTGGGGGTCAAAATCATGTTCAGTTAAAAAAACTGGACTAGATATAAAATACTGATAATGTATTGAATCAGCTCCATGCCCAATTTCTTTAAGTGAAATACATGTTTCCTCTATTTTGTCATGAATCCCTTCTTGATATTCTATAGCCTACATACAAAATTTAAATTTTAACTATTATGAAGCCTCCCTATAAAAATAGTGAGAAGACAGAGGGGAAGAAAAGAGGAAAATCCACTACAATATCATCATCTTCCATTTAACAACAGTAATCTCTTTCCTAAAATCAGACATTATGCATGAAAATAGTAATCAGAAGTCTATTTTATTTTATTTTAAATAGGAAGTGTTTTGTGTCTCTGGGCAACTGAATCTCTTAAATATTTGATTACTAAAATACAACAAAACAGCAATTCTATGTAAGCAACAAACATTATCATGTTAAACATCAGATGCTTAAGGCTTTGCTATAGATGCTGTAAAATGTTATCTCTTAGTGTTAAAAAAATGTGAGATACACATACCCTTAATTAATACTGGCATGCTTTTCACAATGTCGATCCATGATTATGGTTTCCTAAGAATTTTATTAGGAATGTATTTATTTAGAGACTATTCTCACACATTACTTTGTTAATGTGTTGCATTTTGAGGGTAAAAATATATACATATTTTTTTCTATATATACACTGATAAGATTTATGCAAGAGATTGTATAGTCTATGAAATCTGGGTAGTCTTTTAAAAACTAAAAGGCATTCTTTTGATATTAACCAGAGATATGTTTCATAGGCTATGCCTGCATAAAAAAAGTTATACCACAATAAGAAAATATGAGAAGTTACTGGACTCTTAGTTCTGTAACTATTCATCTGGCTATAGTTAGTTTATTTTTTATTTATATTTGTGGTAGCACCTTAGCTGGTAAAGGTTCTTCTCACAGTGATCTGATCCAAATCTACATTCCAGAGGGATTCAAATTCTTTTTTTTGGAAAGGTTTTTGCTATTGGGTGCCTGCGCTCACCAGAAAGAGAGAGACAGAAAGTGAGAAATCACCCCCAGGGGGGATGGCCATGCCGCAATCCCTTCTCCATTCTCCTCTCAGGATCTTGGGCACACACACACACGCACCCAGTGTAAGTATAAGCCCCTGGGTCCAGGACTCGAACCATGGTCCGTCAAGGGTTCCTTCTTGAGGAAACCATGAACAAGCTCGTTTATTGAGGGCCAGAGAACATTCTTATATACACAGGGTAGGAAAAGGGGGTGGGAATTGTTGTGGACCTGACTGAGGGCCTGCCTGAATGAGGAAGTCTCAGGGTGAATTGTCTACTCCCGGAACAAGGATACTTGAAGGTCCTTGTATGAAGGTCATGTCAGCCATTTTGGTGCATATGGCTTCCTACAATGGTCGACTACATGGGAGTCTAGAGACATAGCCATGAGGCTATCTGTTGGTCCCAGGATTCAAATTTTTGTTAGTCTGAATATACAAAGCTGTTACAGTCTTCCTTTTCCTTTTACCATTAGACATGTCAGGGCTAAGGAGTTATACTGAGGTATTGTTTGAAACTTCTGAAAAGCATAGTCCTTCTTGATGGAGTGTAAAGAGACATGGCTATGTGTGTCAGAAAATAACCAGTTTGGGGACCAGCAGTTAGCATAATGGCTATGTCGCTGAACTCCCATGTAGTCCACCGCGGTTCAAGTCCTGGACCTGGTGGTTTAAACTCACGTTGGGCACGTGTGCATGTGTGCCCAAGATCCCGAGAGGAGAATGGAGGAGAAGGGATTGCGGTGTGGCCATTCCCCCTCGGGGGTGATTTCTCACTTTCTGTCTCTCTGTCTCTCTAATGAGCGCACACGCCAGTTTGTGGTTGGCAGTTCAAATCATCTTATCAACTAGTTTCCAGAGTCACAGTTTTTGTCTCTATCAGGCCCTCATAGCAAGTCAATAATTTTTGGTTTTCTGTGTTTTTTTTTTTTTTAAAGTGAAAGGCTGTGCTCTAAAATCCCAAGTGTTTCACCACCATTTTCCTATCAAGACTTTCTATCACTTCAAGCAATTCTTCAATCTGTCACAGTGTCACAGATATCCAAACAATGTTGGATTCACTGGGACAAAAGATGCAAGGACAAAACTGCTGAGTCCTGGTTCAATTGCAGAGTCTTCTCTTGTTCTGGACCCATTGACAAGCAAGTATAGTGAAGCAACACTGTAATACAGAATGTACTGTTTCTCAAATCTCAAGGGCCACCAGATATGATGCCTCTGTCTTTGCTTTAGAGGGTAAAAGATGCAACTATTAGTCTGTTGGAGGATGTTCCCATAATTTCCCCAATCCATTTCACTGAAATAGATATTTTATGTATGTTCATGCTATTTACCTCTGGCACACATGAATCTTGTCCAGACACTTAGGTAAAGTCAGTTTACTTATCTCTAGGTCCTCTGAGCATGATGCCATCAAAATAGAGGGCAAGTGTCATGCTAGAAGGTCAAGGTCTCTATGAGCTTAGCCATGACATAAAGTGATACGACTGAGACAAGACAGTGAATTGATACAATGATAATTGCGTTGTGAGTTGCAAGCAGGTTTTTCTGATAGCCGGTTTTTTAGGCTAACGGAATAAAAGCACGTCCCTAATGAATGACAACAAAGCAGGTACCTTAAAATCTTATTGATTTGTTCTAGTAAAGAAACCACATATAGAACAGCAGCCTCAAATTTCTGTCTCCAGTTTATCAAATTTATAATAATCCTCTGTCATCCCTTTGTATACTCTGACTTCTATACCAGATAAACTGAAAAGTTAGAAAAGAATTTGATGAGAATCACCAATTCTGAATCTGTCAAATCTTCAATGGTAAAACTAATAACTGTGATTCTCTCAGGAATGCACTCAATCTTTTGTTATATTATTATAGTAGAGAGAGGAAGCTACAGGGACTTCTCACTGGCCTTTGTCAATAATACATACTATTCCTTGGGACATGCAGCCAAGATGGTGGTTCTGCTTGTGGCTAAATGTATCTCTTTGCTAAATAATGTATTTCTTTAATCATAATCAGAAACTATTGATATAGCCATGGAATTGGGGGGGGGGTCCTTCTAGTATTATCATG
>NW_006202806.1:1477590-1484386 GCF_000334495.1 Tupaia belangeri chinensis
GGATTTTGCTAAAGGGCACGTGCGCTCGCCAGACAGACAGAAAGAGACAGAGAGACAGAAAGTGAGAAATCACCCCCCAGGGGGGATGGCCATGCCACAGTCCCTTCTCCTTCATTCTCATCTCGGGATCTTGGGCTCACACGCACACACGCCCAATCTGAGTTTTAAGCCACCGGGTCTGGGACATGAACTCTGGTCGACTACATGGTAGTCCAGCAACATAACCATTATGCTAACTGCTGGTCCCATGAGGCAATCTTAAGTCAAAATGCTATTTATCATGTGCTATGGTTTGGATAATTGTCTTCCAAAGATTCATGTTTTGGAATTTGGTCCCCAGTGTAACGGCAGTGGGAGGTAGTGAGACCTTTTAAAGCTGAGGCCTAGTAGTGATTGAATTATGGAGGTATCACTCGCATGAATGAATTAATGATATCTCACAAGATTGAGTGAGTTCTAGGGGTTAATTTTTCTAAGAGTGGTTTGTTACATAAGGAAGATGACTTACTCCAGGTCTCTCCATGCACATATTCAATCCTCTCTATCTCTGTCAGCCGTGTTGTGATGTTGGCTGGCCTAACGCCAGCCCTATGCTTTTGGACTTTCCAGCCACCAAAATTGTGAGTCAAATAAACCTCTGTTTTATTATAAATCACCCAGTCTTAGGTATTTCTGTTAGTAATGCAATAAGTGAATTAAGACATCATCCCATCTGTGCAAGTCCACACCCTGACCAGTGACTCTGAAGTGTTTGCAGCTTCAAAGAGCAAGTGCTATGAAAGCTGAAAAAGTCAGGAAGAAAATAATTGGTTTTTACTTTCTAGGTAACTCTTGGCAAGGTCATTACCTGTCTCCAAGTATGGTGAAAAAAAATGGTCTCAATAGAGATCGGAAAATTGTTTTTCCTTAAAAAGTTGTAGCTAAGTGAGGGTTGGAAATTTATCTGTTTTCTTTAAACCAGAGTCCATCATTATATTCTCACCCCACAAAGAGGTCCAGTTCTTTGTCAATCAGTGCCCTGTTTCTAGTTTACAGCTGAACTCTCATAATGTGGCAACCTTCAAAATTAAATGTTGAGTGTTTCTCTATCCCAACCTTGTGGGTGCAAGAATTGAGACTTTTGCCACAATAACATAAAGGTAATGATATTGCAATACTGCCTTCAACTGAGAATTTAAGACTTGAGCATGACATTCTCATTATATTTTCATATTCTAATGCCTTTAAAAGCAACCATACGACCCTACAGATTTAGAATATTCATGACCTTCATACTTTTACATGGCACCTACTACTTGATCTTCCCTAGTGAGATCACTTACTGAACTCTCAATCCCTGGCAGTTCCAAGGATAATTTCATGAATTACTTTCTCATTCTGTGCTAAAGTATGCCAGAATCTCATTCCTTATTACTAACTGGAGATTTACTGACTTCTGTGCCAACAAGGCTAGATAAATAATGGCAATTTTCTCTATTTCCTTAATCATCTGTTGTCTCTGATCTCTCTTGGTATCAATTTTTATGTCAAAGTAACAGTATCATTTACTCTAGTCTAAATAGAAAATAAGCTTACTAAAATGATATTGGATAGTTTATAGAATCTCTGAAAGGATCAAAAACTGGATTGAACCAGTTTAACAGCTTCAAATTGTGCCCAGGAATCACACCAGAGAATTGGTCCATGAAACAACCTACTGATGCTAGAGTGACTGGGCATTGCAATTGGAACTGCAAATACCAATCATATGGGGCACTAAATACTATCATTTGAATCACTGATATACTTCTTTTGGATACTGAAAGTAGCTTCTGCTTCTTATTGCCAAAAGTAATTTGAGCAGTTTTTTGTGTGTATGCTTTGTTTATTCTTGTTAATAACATTCAGTCTATTCTCCAGAGTGGATATAAGTGATTGATGTTGCCAAGGTCATATGCTTGCATAGCTTTAAGGAATGCTCCAAAATAAAATAGCTGGCATTTTCAGTCTGTACATTGAGAAACAGGTTTTGCCTCATAAAGTGGGGACTTCCATAATGTATGTATGATTTCAAGTACGGGGTGACTAAAAGAAGGAATAAGGACTATTAAGTCGGAATGGTATCTATACATATATGATATATGTGTGCGTGTTATAATTTTATAGTTTCTGGTTGTAAATAAGGTAAGCCTTGGCTTTTTATTGCTCCTTAATTTTATCTGGTTGTAAATAAGGTAAGCCTTGGCTTTTTATTGCTCCTGTTTTGAATTCAGAATAATTCTTCTAGTTACGAGGAAAATAAAAAGCATTTATTGTAAAGTAAATTCAATGAAATATAAACATGAAAATTAACATCATCTCTGAGGCATGATCCTCGAAATTATACATCTTTGGATCAGTGGTGTAGTCAATTGCTGGCTTTATTTATTATTAATGGAAAATATGCATTTAAGATATTATTGCAAATAAATATTTTAGAGTACTTCTGGCAATTCCTGGCAGAGTAAGAATTTTTTTTTTGATACTATAAAATGTAAGAACAGATTTTTTCCAACATGACTTCTATTGTATATTCATCACATAATATAATGAAATATATAGTTGATATTAAGTGGAAAGACTTGGATTAAAAAAGTAAATCGTTACCAGAGTCAGTGATAAGAAAATCATATTTCATTGTGTAGCACAGTATTCAAATTTTAGACTTAAGGTATTTTTCAGGACTTTTCATCTGGCTAATATGTGAGTTTATTAAAGACAAAAGGAAAATATAGTAAGTGGTAGCACAGCATCTTTAGAATCAGAGGGATGTGAATTTAAATTTTTTAATGATAATTTTTGAGAACCTGCTACATCCATTTTTTACAGAAATCTGGGAATTTTGCTTTAATCACCTATAAAACAGATATCAAAACATTTAACTGATGGAACTATGGAAAACGAAATCTTAAAGGCAAATCTCCCCAAAGTTAAAACCTTTGCAATTAACTTGATTATGTCCAAGAACAAATCTAAACAATATTTATGGAAATACAAAAATACTCAGGATCACCACAATGTAAAATTAATAAATTGTGGCATTCAACCAAAGATTTCCAAGCATACAAAGAGAAAGAAAAATATAAGCTATGATGAGACAAACAATCAATCAATCACTCAAAAGAAACCCAGAACTGACACAGATGTAAGAATCAGAAAACGAGAAAATCAAAATAGGTATTATAATTGTACCCCATGTGTTCAAAATAAGCAGAAATATGGACAATATTAAAAAGAACCAAATCAGGACTAGCAGTTGGCGTAATGACTGTGTCACTGGACTCCCATGTAGCCAACATGCTGGGCACATGTGCATGAGTGTCCAAGATCCCAAGAGGAGAATGGAGGAGAAGGGATTGTGGCATCCTCCCTGGGGGGTGATTTCTCACTTTCTGTCTCTCTGTTTCTCTCTGTCTTTCTGATGAGCGCACGTGCCTTATAGCAAAAACCTCTCCAAAAAGAAAGAGAGAAAGAAAGAAAGAAAGAGAAAATAAAAAGAACCAAATTAAATTTTTAGTGGTGAAAGTTAGTGTCTGAGATTTAAAAAAAAAAAAAAATCACTGAATGGGATTAACAGCTGATTAGACATGGTAAAAAAATGATTAGTGTTTCTGGTAAGAGATGAAAGTATCAATGCTCCAGTTCATTATATCTCTCAAAGAATTTAAAAGGAATCATTGTCATGAGACAGTAACCCAGAGAATGAGTTGGAGGGAGTTACCGCTGGCAGTGGCTGAAACAAGATATGGCTCCCATTTTGAGAGTCTTCCATGTTAAAAGGGTCTTCTGTGATAAGGATGAAGATGGACCATGAACCCTTGCCATGCTGAGGCCACAGATGGAACCCATGCCCTGTTAGCAGAGACCACTGATATCACACAGGAAGATGAGTGTCATATCCACATCATCACTGGGCAGCCTATTGATATAGTAGGGTTTTTCCTTTTTCTTATTAGCATTCAGGTTTATAATCAAACAGAGCAAGCACTTGGAGATCATGTAGAAAGTTTCATAACTTCATGTTGTTGGCTTGAATGGATATCTAAGAATGAACAATAATAGCAAAATATTATCAGTACATGAAGAGTCTGTATATTTACTTAAATTAATTCTTGAATTATTTAAGTTGGAATTTCTCAATGAAAACACATATGATTGACCTGGTTCTCAAAGGATTTATTTTATACAGACACTCTTAATAATAACTGCAGTTCAAATCCTGGTCTCAATAGCTTGAAACACTTGTAGGCCATGTGGTATGTGTACCCAAAATTCTTATGTGAAAGAGAAATGGAGGAAAGGGATCGCAGCATGACCATGTCCCACTGGGAGGTGATTTCTCTCTTGTTCTCTTTCTTTGGTGAGCACATATCCCCTCCAGCAACTAAACATTAAAATAAATATTGGTACAAGCAGATAGCATACTGGTTATGTTGTTGGACTCCCATGTAATCTACTGTGGTTCAAGTCCTGGACCTGGCAGCTTAAACTCACACCAGACATGTGTGCGTGTGTGCCCAAAATCCAGAGAGGAGACTGGAGGAGAAGGGATTGCAGTGTGGTCATCCTCCCTGAGGCTGATTTCTTGGTTTCTGTTTCTCTATTTCTCTCTGTCTCTCTGTTGTGTGCATGTGCCCTACAGCAAAAATCTCTCTTAAAAATAGTAAATATTAATAAATATGGCACTGTGATTATGTAAACCATTTTTATTAGGACCAGATGGTGGCTCAGTGGAAACACAACTGAACCCACATGGGAAGACCATTGGTTCTTATTCTGGGGCCTCCCTGTGCAATCCAGGTGTGTGCATGTGTGCCTGGCTGAGGCTGGGAGTGGATTGCAGTGTGAAGATTCTCTTGGGGATGCCTCTTTCTCTCTTATGGAAGAAAAATAAGTATACTTAAAAAATTTTTTTATTGCCAGACATACTAGGCCAATTTAGCACCCTTCATTCTTTTATTTTAATAAAATATATAACTTTGGCAGAAAATGTGGTCTACTGGACTCTAGAAAAAATTCTTAGAGAATATAGGGACTTGATTTATTCAAAGCAAAAAATGGATTCTGTACTCCTGGTTAACTTTTCTTTAGAGAGGTTTTTTGCTATGGGGCACATGTAACTGCTGCAGAGACAGAGAGACAGAAAGTGAGAAATCACCCCAGGGGAGGATAGCCATGCAGCAATCCCTTTTCCTCCAGTCTCCTCTCAGGATTTTGGGCATACTCACATATGCACCTGGCATGAGTTCTAAGCCTCCAGGTCTGGGGCTCAAACTGCAGTCAACTATATGGAAGTCCAGTAATGTAATCATTATGCCATCTGCTGGTCCCATTGTACTCCTGTTAACAAACTGACTTTGAACATTGGAGGAAAGTCTCTAAGTTCTCCCACTATCAAGCAGTTTTAGTACTACTATTGAAATGGTGCATGAGTGACTTTAGGTTTCAGAAGTTAAGACACAGAGAAGTCAGATGTCACTACCACAGAGAAAAATTATCTCTATCTTAAAAAAAAGTAATATTTTAAAATTTTTACTTCTCTCATTACAATAAATACTACAGTGCTATACCATCACTTCACAAAGGCAAAGTGCTACGTAGTTCCATTCTAGCTCCCCAGTTTTGTATGATAAGACAAGATTTGGTTCCTCCTTCAATTATTTTGTACCCCTGTCCCCCTTCTTTGAAGAGGGCCTTAGCCAAAATGAAAGAGAGAAAAAAATTCTATTATAATAACACTAAGGCTATCGATATGATCTTTTCATCTTTTTAAACTTTTGCCAGAGGACACATGCACTCATCAGAGAGAGACAGAAGCAGAGAGAGAGGGAGAGGGAGAAACACCCCCCCCCAATGGGGTATGCCAATGCTGCAATCCCTTCTCAATCTCTCCATCCTTTCAGGATTTGGGGCACATGTGCATATACATCCAGTGTGTTTTTCAAGCCACTAGAGCTGGAATTTAAACTGCATGGTCAGCCATGTGGGTTCCAGCCTCACTGACCACCAGGCCACAGAGCAGGCTGGCTATTAAATTTTGGTTGTAGATGTTTAACTGAAAGATATAAAGACTTATTGTCACAGGATCTTCAAGGCACCTAACCTTTCTTATACCCTGCCTATACATATACCTAGCTGACTGAAAAGAAAAATGAGTGGTTCTTATTAACTGGTAAGCTCTTGGAGAGAGGGAAGAGGACTAAAGAGACCAAAATCACCCTAGAAGAGGTGGAAAGTTAGGAAGAACCTACAGAGATGCACATTCAAGATAAAACCTGCATAGACTTTAGAAAAAGGAAAGAACTACATGTGTCATCCACCAATCTCTATGTTTTTGTATTTGTAGAGTTTTATTCCAGAAATAGACACAATTTTCAAGCTCTTTCAGGCATTAAAGTCTATATAATGAAGGATTTACTTATTTGTGGGCTTGTTTGAGGTTCTTCTACTGTGACATAAATATGATGGTTCTTCCATCAAAGAATAACAGAAATCAGCTGACACCCCACCATTCATCTGAACTAATTATCAGATTGTTACTGATGAAGGGGAGTGTAGGACAGTTTCTGAAGACTGACATAATGAATATTTCTTCAGCAGGGGTGCAGCATGAGAAAAGCAGTAAGTTTGGTAGGGAAGCACTAGCTGAGAATCAAGTTTGAGAATGCATGATATAACCTGAATGCCCAGGTTAATGCTCTTCTTTACTAGACTATAAATAAATAAATAAAATTTTTTTAAAAAGTAAAAAAAAAGAAAAAAAAGAAATTTTCATTAG
>NW_006202806.1:1484396-1486571 GCF_000334495.1 Tupaia belangeri chinensis
GTTATTGGGCAAAGTATGAAGAAAAGGAAATTTAGGGACGATGGTTCATGTATCTGCATCATCCAAGATGGTTTATGAAAAAGAAACTATATGGGACCAGCAGTTAGCATAATGGCTATGTTGCTGGACTCCCATGTAGTCGACCGTGGTTCACGTCCTGGACCCAGTGGCTTAAAAAACTCACGCCGGGAGAGGAGACTGGAGGAGAAGGGATTGCGGTGTGGCCATCCCCTCTAGGGGGTGATTTCTCGCTTTCTATCTCTGTCTCGCTCTGTCTGTCTGGCGAGCACACGTGCCCTATAGCAAAAACCTCTGAAAAAAAAAAAGAAATTATATAGTTCATTAAAAAAGGAGGAAAGATCCCTGAATGATGGTAAAATTAATAATTGCTATAATATTTGGTTCTAATACATTTGAACCTGACTTGAAACTAGGGAAAGGACAAGCTATTAGGTTCTAATGAGAAGAATAATGCCTTGTTTATGGGTTCATAATTCCCCGTCAGTCTCAAATAATTCATTGGAAAATTAGTTGAGTCATGCATAAGAGAAATTGACTAAGGAAGCATTAGAGAAACTGGTAAAAATGATTTTGTTTTGACCCTATTCAAGGGTAAAATAAAATCTTTCCCACTGGTTTTAGTATACAAGCAACCATCAAGGTAAAATCTGACTCTTCTGTATGGACAAATTTGAATTTAGTAAATCTCAAGTAACCTAAGAATGAAAGAGAAGTTTAAAAAAAAAGTTACAATTTATGAACAAAAAATTCTCTTCTCCATGGGCAAGGTGGGAGCTATGAAAAAGGAGAACTCCAACGGTAATATCTTCAAGTTTATGGAGGTTTCCAGAACAGTGGAGCCTTCAGAGATCTATGGTTTATCATACCATATTGAGAAATCTCAAAACTTCAAAGGGGGTAAAGTTTTTCAATTGTGACAATGTTTTAAAAGTCCAAAAAAATTGGGCTGTGTAAGTGTGTGTGTGTGTGTGTGTGTGTGTGTGTGCGTGTGTCTGTTAGATTTAAGGATGGAGTAAATATTATTTGACACCCATAGGAAGAATAAACCTAAGGAGAATGCAAACTCTGGTTTTTTTTGTTTGTTTGTGTTTTTGTCAGTGATATTTTGTTCTTCCTTTGAGAAAATACTTCAAAGCTACACTTGAGCTCAAAGTCAACCCAGCATTTAATGGAGAGAGTAGGTATCAATAGTATTTGGAAGTGTAGTTATTTGTAAAATTTGTTCACTTTGGTGAATATAAACATCATACTATTTTTAAATTTTTTATTTTATTATTTTTTGAGAGATATTTTTGCTATAGGGTGCAGGCTCTTGCTGGAGAGACAGAGAGAGACAGAGAGACAGACAGCAAGAAATCACGCCCTGGGGGAATGGCCAGGCTGCAATCCCTTCTCCTCTATTCTCCTCAAGTCGAATAAGTGGATTGATATTTAGAGCCTATTGATATTTGGTCTGTTTTCTAATATGTCTTCTTAAACTGCAGAGGCTAGAATAAAAAAAAAAAATCCTGACCCTTTTTCTCCTTGGGATCTTGATGTGAAATAGATTTCACAGATAATGCATTCATGTAAGATTTGGCAGTTGAAAACTGGGAAAGGCAATCATATTGGTATTTTTAGCTGTTATGACCAGCTAGCATCGCTGTGGATACAAACATTTTTTTTGTAGCAGTGTTCTTTTGTACTTAGACTTCTAGGTGTTAGCCACATGGTGGTTTTGTTTAGTGAGAATACACAGGCAATAATAAAATATATGTACATTTAATGAATAATTATGAAGTAAAAGGAATGTTACCAGCACATATAGGTCAAGAAATAGGATGTTGCCAACACCCCAGAATTCTCTATATGACTTGTATTATCCCCCAAACCCACTTTTGATAGAGGTAATAACCACTCACTTATTTCTGTAGTCCTCTAATCATCACCTTTTGTTGCATATTTACTACTTATGTGTGCGTTTATGTAATACTGTCCATGGATAGTTGTGTAGTTATCATTCTGTGGCTGCTGTAAACAACACTGCTTGCACATTTTAATATATGTATCCTGGTGCATAGGAGAACCATATTATTTTAATATTTATTTATTTCTTCCATGAACGAGACAGACAGACAGAAAGGGAGAGAAAGACAGACACCACCCTCTCTGGGG
>NW_006202806.1:1486653-1491960 GCF_000334495.1 Tupaia belangeri chinensis
TGGCAAGTCTAACATATGCAGGGTTGACTATCAGGCTGGAGACCCAGGGAAAAACTGATGATACTGTTTGAGTACAAAAGCAGTCTGCTGACAGAATTTCCGCTTTCAGAGGAGATCAGGTTTTTTCTATTAAGGCCTTCAATTGATTAGATGAGACCCACTCACATTATAGAGGGTAATTGGTTTACTTAAACTCTACCATTTTAAATGTCAATCTTATCTTAAAAATATCTTTATGGAAACACCTAAAACAATGTTTGACCAAGTATTTGTGTTCTGTGGTTTCATCAAGTTGATAGTTATATGTACTAAAGGCCTAGCTGCAGTGGCACAAACAGTAGGGTGCTGTTGCTTAAAGCTGGGACCACATGGGAGACCCAAGTTAGGATTCCAGACCAAACTGAACAGGCCAGGTGTAGTAGCATGCACCTATAATCCTAGCTAACTAGAAGGTTGGGGCAGAGGATTGCAAGGGTGAGGTGTGTCAAAAACTACCTCTCTCTCTTCTTGCCCTCTTTTTCTCTCTGTGTTTTAAATTTAAAAAAGAGTTAAAAAGAATATGGATGTGTTAAGTACAGCAAAATGAACATATAGTATTTATGTAATTTTAAGTTAGTGATCTCTTTTCCAATGATTAGGGATGATCTGAAATGATATTCAAGGACTTAGATCTTAGCAAAGACAATCAAGTTCTAAATCTCAAGTAAACACTTATTTTAAAAATAAAAAAACATTTTATTTTATTTATGTATTTACTGGGAGAGGTTTTTGCTATAGGGCTCGTGTGCTCGCCAGAAAGACAGAGAGAGACAGAGAGACAGAAAGTGAGATATCACCCCCCCTCAGGGGATGACCATGCCACATCCCTTCTCCTCCATTCTCTTCTCGGGATCTTAGGCATGCACACACATGCCCCCAATGTGAGTTTAAGCCACTGAGTCTGAGACTTGAATGCGGTGGACTACATGGGAGTCCAGCGACATAGCCATTATGCCAACTGCTGGTCCCTTATTTTATCATTTTTTAAAGCTCATTTCTTTCTTTCCTGAGAGACACAGAGAGAGAAAAAGAGAGTTAGGCGAGAGAGAGAGAGAGAGAGAGCAAACACCTTCAACAAAGTCTCATGCCACAATTCTCCTCCTCAACCTTCCAGACAGCCAGGAATATGGGCACATGTACATACCTGGCATGTACAAGTCGACCCAGAAACCTTCAATCTTCTATATGGTTTATAGCATTGCAGAGCATAGACCTACCACTGTGCCACCATGGCTAGGCCTTATTTTCAATAAATAGCTATTTTCTTCTCTGAGTTTGTTAAGATTTATTGCAAATGAAATCTAATAGCTTGCACAATATAGTGAACTTTACCAAGTGTTCTTGATGAGGGATCGATGTCAAATGATCATTCCCCTAAAGACACTTGGGCTATTAGAGACTGAGGAAGCTCCAATGCAAGGGTTTTGTTGACATTTGAATCCATTTTCTTGAAGAGCTAATTATCTGTAGTTGCGACAATACAATTTAGTGAAGTGTTAATTTGTGTTTCTGTTTTCCACAATGACTGCAGTATTGCCACTTTAAGATGGTAGTCAACACTTGCTATTAATTACTTCAGGAGATTTGTGCTAGGGTGAATAGCTGATGCTTCCTGGGACTGAAAGATTTTTTTTGACTCTTTTTTTTAAAAAAAGATAAATGAATTGAAAGGATAATAGTAGGCTACCTAAAGAGTATATAGAAAGAGACTCATAGGACACTCTTTGAGACCTTCCAAAGGAAGAGAGCTAAATATCCTTGAGGATAGAGAGAGGTGAGACAACTTCATTGCAGACAACGTGGTACCTCACTATGGAAATATGAAAATATGACTTATTTCTAGGGATATACCAAGATTTCTGAAGGAATGTTTACTTAGGCATGCAGATCAAATGGGCCCATGCACCAATTTTTCTATAATCTAAGTTTAGCAGTGAAGCAAAAGAGTCTGCAGATTTGAAGAGAGGAAGTTCAATGGAAATATCTATACTTAAGGAACTGAATACAGAGTGTCTATCATATTTTCTAGCGTTATTTTAAACCTCCAAATACTCATGTGACCTGAGGAAGTTGGTAGATTCCTAAATGATGACAAACTGATATACAGTTTGTACTTAGCCTAATAGGAAAGGTACTTACACTATAATTCAATTTGATTTAAAACAAATAAATTAAAAAGCCACTTCATGTCCAAATGCATTTACCTGAACAGTTAAGTTTTGTTTAGAGTATTGAGAGTGCCAACATGATGGTGTAGAGTTACAGAAATCTAATTTATTTATTTATTTTTAATTATCAGTGGGTGTGTGCTCTCACCAGAAAGAGAGAGATCGCCACCTCAAAGAAGCATGGTAATATCACAATCTCTTCACTTCCATTAGTCTATCCTGTTGGGATTTGGGACATACATGCACACGTACCCAGCATGTTTTTAAGCCAGCAGGGCTGGAATTTGTACCTCAATCAATATGTGGGGTTTGGCTCCCTTAACCGCTAGGCTACTGGCCAGCCTATGTTACAGAAATCTTCAAGAAGGAAGGAATACTAGAGGTCACTCAATCTAGTTCTACTATTTTTCAAATAAGGAGTCTAAAACTCATTGAATGTGGGCAACTTGTTTACATTTAATATTCTTACAATAATCAAACTGAGATTCAAACTCAGATCTCTTTTTCTTTTTTAATTGAAACTTTTATTTCATTTGTGGTGACTATCATTATTTTAAAAAATATGACCAGTGAGACAAAGAGAGAGAGAAAGAGAGAGTGAGAAAGCAAACTGCCATGTCTGGTACTCAAACTGCTGTCAGGCATGTGGGAGTCCAGAACTTTAACCACCATGCCACCTGCTGGCCCCCAAATTCAGGTCTCTTAATTTCATGTCTAATTTATTATCCCTATGATATTAGTGCTATTTAAGCATTAGAAATGAAAAAGAGTAAGATATGTCTACTTCCTGTGGGACAGTATCAAACACAAAGATTTTATTTCTATTTATCTTTTTCTAAATCTAGAACAATTGAGGATGACACCCTCCACACACACACACACACACACACACACACACACACACACACACGTATAAACAGTCTATTTCAGATGAATTATCTCAATGTGTAGGCATCAGTTCCTGAAATCTGTTTCTCAGATGGTGGTTAGATCATCTCTACTTCTTCCTGTTTTGTTTTTGACTTATTTTGCACCCACTAGAGAGACAGAGAAAGAAAGAGAAAGGGAAAGTGAGAAATCATCCCCAGAGGACATGGCCACACTGAAATCCCTTCTCCATTCTCTTCTTAGGACCAGCACATGCAAGCACACACACACACACACACACACAGACACACAGACACACACACACACACACACACAAAAAGTGCACTGTGTCTCTCAAGCCACCAGTTGAGGAGTTGAACCATGAAGTCAGTTATGTGGGATCCAGCACCTAATCTAAACCACTGCAATACTTTACCTGGGCCATTAAAACAGACCCCTAATTGTTCTCCTCAAATCTTTGTTGTTTTTCTATAGTAATCATGCGTCCAGAATGATTTTCAAGGACTTGAACCACAGTCAGCCATGTGGGAGTCCAGCATCTTATCCACGATGCCACCTGCTGGCCCAATACATGACTAATTCCTCACCCATGCTACTCTTAAATGTATATGTTTAACTAGAATTATGACTCTTATCATTACATGAGTTCTCATTTATTTTACTCATTTATTCTCAGACAACACATATTAAATTCCATAAGTACAGGGATCTTGTCTATATTGCTCATTTTTCTATCCTTAGTATCCAGAAGAGTCACCGTGTATATGTGTGTGCACTGCACAATAACTAGTTTATCAGTGACCCAGATGATAACATTAAGAGTGACTGTGGTCCTTGGCGATGTCTTGAACAAATAAAGGTTCATTGTATTTTGAGTATTTAGAATAATGTTTGATGTGTAGTAATTAGGTTTAAAAACAGAAAAACATGTTTTTGAGTACTTTAAATTATTCTAGTGGTCTGTGCTAGAACACACCAGACAGACTCAGGGTAAAGGAGACTGCTTCCTCCAGCTACTTAATTTTTCTCTACAGTGTGAATATTCCCCACAGGGCTTTACATGGAAAAATTTTTTAAAACAAGACAAGAATATGCATAATTTTATTGGTATAAGCTCCACCCAATTACTAAAGAAAATGGATAGAGTTTCTTTTTTTCCAGATGGACTCACAGGTCTCTCAGCACATGCTGGCCTTTCATGAGTTCCTTTTTCCCAGTGAGACTTCCCCTGAGGTGCATTTTAACCAGCTTTCACTCTCGTGAATGTGGACTTGATAGCAAGTAAGGTCAACCTCCTGAGCATCAAATAGCTAGGTATAAGCACCAGGCATCTGCACCATACATAACCACAATGATCTCACAACGGGAATGCGTTTCTTTTTCCATGGGGCTTTCTAAACTAGTGATTTGCGGCTCTGCTGGAAATATCACTCTCCTTGCAATGGGTTAATAACTACATTGCTAACATATAATAGAAAGGCTTTAAAGGTCATGGTAGATTATTTTTCTCTCAAACAGCCTCAACTATTAAGGAAGAATCAAAACAACTGTCTTACTCTCATGAGGGTCACTGATCTTACTCTGCCCATTTACAGAAATTCATTCTAGAAATGCATCCTTTTTCCCTCTGCTTCATTACTATCTTTTGCATTTATATTTTTCCCTGGTCCTACTTTATACTGCTTGCTTCTTTCTCCATATTTTCTTATTTCCTTTCATGAGAATTTTGTTGAACTAAGGAAATCAATAGACTTTGAAAATATTGAATTTCAACACAAACATAAAAACATATTACTCACAGATCAAATCTTGCTGACTTTTAGAATTTTGTTGAACTAAGGCATTCAATAGACTTTGAAAATATTGAATTTCAACACAAACATAAAAACATATTACTCACAGATCAAATCTTGCTGACTTTTTCTTTCCTTTCATTTCTGAAGAAGGAAAATTTGATAGCAAAACTATTTGCCCTTTTAAAGGCCCACTTATATTGGTCTGGGTTGTAAAATATAGGAAGAAAATGTTACTTCCTTTGGAAGCAGAGGAATGTTCACACATTTCCTTACATTAAAATTTCATTGTACTGTACCTGACAAAAGAAGATACATACTTTGTAGAAGTGTTAATCTCTGAAACTTGCCTTGGAACTTTTCCAATAGAGGAAGACAAATAGTAGGTTTCTTTCTAATATGTGTTTTTTTTTTTTTTT
>NW_006202806.1:1492128-1492544 GCF_000334495.1 Tupaia belangeri chinensis
AACCCGTGATCGACTACGTGGGAGTCCAGCGACATAGCTAGCCATTACGCTAAGTGCTGGTCCCTCTATTATGTGTTTTAAAGATGGATCATTGGTAAAGTTCTCCCCCACAGTTATTTCAAGTATGAGAAGTATACAGATGGTCAAATAGATTTTTACCTAGTAGAGGTCCAGGTAGCATCTGCTCTATTTTTAGACACGAGAGTAGTCTTACATATTTTGGAAGTTCTAGAAGTTACAATGTTTTTAAAAAGGGACATGGCAACATATTGTTTCCTCAAATTCAGCTTTATGAGCAGCAATCTGAAAGTAATTATGCACATTCACTGAAAAAACTATTTTTTTAAAAAAAGTTATTATTAATATTTTCAGAAATACAGCAGACTTAAAATTTTTTTTTTCTTTTTTGGAGAGAT
>NW_006202806.1:1492669-1541822 GCF_000334495.1 Tupaia belangeri chinensis
GATGGTCACGCCGCAATCCCTTCTCCTCCATTCTCCTCTCGGGATCTTGGGCACGCACTTAAGCCACCGGGTCCGGGACACGAACCGCGGTCGACTACGTGGGAGTCCAGCGACATAGCCATTACGCTAACTGCTGGTTCCCCAGACTTAAAATATTTTTACAGTAAACATTTATATATATCCATCACTTACATGCTAAAATCCATCTCTCTACCTGTCTATCAATTTATCCTGTTTTTTGTAAAATTACAAAATAAATTGCAGATATCAATATACCTCTCCTCAAATATTTTTGCATTATTCACTTGTAAAAGTTTTTTATATTATTGGGAATACCAGTTGTGATGACTAAATATTTTTACAGTAAACATTTATATATATCCATCACTTACATGCTAAAATCCATCTCTCTACCTGTCTATCAATTTATCCTGTTTTTTGTAAAATTACAAAATAAATTGCAGATATCAATATACCTCTCCTCAAATATTTTTGCATTATTCACTTGTAAAAGTTTTTTATATTATTGGGAATACCAGTTGTGATGACTAATTTCAAGTGTCGACTTGACTAAATTAAGGATTATCTACAGAACAGGTAATGGGTTATTTCCAGGTGTATCCGTGAGCATGTTTCTAGAAGTTATTGGCATGTCAGTCAGTGGACTGAATGGGAAAGATCTGCCTTTAATGTGGGCAGACACCATTCAATCAGCTGAGGGGCCTGGATAGAACATAGAGGTGATTGCTCTCTCTCCTGGAGTTAGAATACACTCCTTTTCTCTTATTCTTGGACATTAAAACTCCAGGCTCCAGGGAGTCTTTGCAGTCTTTTTTTTTTTTTTTTTTTTTTGGTTTGCTATAGGGCATGTGCATTTGCTGGACAGACAGAAAAAAAGAGAGGGAGAATGAAAGTGAGAAATCACCTCCCAGGGGTGGGGGCATGACTATGCCACAATCCCTTTTCCTTCATTCTCCTGAGAGATTTCTGAACACATGTGCGCATACACCTAACAAGTCTTTCAAGCTGCTGGGTCTGGGACTCAAACTGAGAAGTTGGCCATATGGGATCCAACCTTAACCATTATGTCACTTGCTGGCCTTTGAGGTAGTCTTTTAGATTCTAGAAATTATATCAGCGTCCTTCCAGGTTCTCAGGCCTTCAGCTATGGACTGAGAGTGATATAACATCAGTTTCCTTGCTTCTGAGGCCTTCAGATTTGGATTGAGCCACACTATTGTCATCCTGTGGTCTCTAATTTCATATGACCTGCTAGGAACTTCTCAGCCACCATAATTGCTAATAAGCCAATTTTCCTAGCAAATTGGTTCTGTCTCTCTGGAAAAATCGGACTAATACATAGTCCTTTGTCAAATGCATGTGTTTCATGAATTTTTTCCCTGCAGTCCGAGATTTGTTTTTTCATTTTTTCCATGGTACCTTTGAAAACCAGACATTTTAATATACATGCTGCCAAAGGGAGTGGGACAGGCTCAGGGAAGAAATACATAACTGATATAAAAATGTAAAGTTCTCTGTTGAAAATTATGTATATGGTGGGGCCATCAGGTGGTGTGGTGGTTAAGGCACTGGGCTTCCACATGGTTGACAGCAGTTACAGTTCTGGACCCAACAGCTTGAAACTCATGCCGGGTGCATGGGCGTGTGTACCCAAAATACTAGGAAGAGAATGGAGGAGGTGTGGTGTGGCCATTCCTCCTGGGGGGTGATTTCTTATGTTGCCTGTCACTGTCTCTCTCTGTGTCTCTGGTTAGGTGCACATGCCCTATGGAAAAAAAGGAAAGAAAAAGAAAAAAGATGATGCATATGGCAGTATGTCTGATTTGATTGTCATGTACTACATGCATACTTTGAAAAACCATATTGTGTGCTATAGAGATGTACAACAAATGTGAATCAAAAATCATAAAAAAGAGAAATCCTCAAAAGATCATGATAATGGCACACATGTATTATTGAATTTTTATATAAGCCCAAATTTGTCTATTTCTAAAGCTGACTAATTTTCTTTCCTTATCCCTGTCCACTTTTATTAGAAATATTAAGAAAAGCAGGGTATATATGACCAATGATTCAAACCCAGAAGGGTGAGAAGAAAAAGATAAAATTTATTCACATGAATCCTTTAGGCTAGAAAATAACATCCCTTCTCTATTGCTGTACCTTGGTCACTTCTTCTGTGATTAATAAAAATTCCTTTAAAAATGAAAAAAAAAAAATAAAAACATCTAAATTTCAAATGAAAGCAGATATTTTAAATTTTGATGGAGTTTAACTTGTCAATTATTCTTTCATGCTTATTCAAATGCTATTTTTTAAACTCTGTGATAATAGAAAGCTTTAATTACAAATTGAAAAGCAGAAAGCAGATAGCATGGATATGTGATTTTACACGTCATCCAGACTTTGACACTCTGGTAGCTTATGAACACTGTTGATTTGTGTTATCAGTGCTAGTGTTTATTTATTCAAAATGTAATATACTTATGGAACACATAGAGAAGATTTAAAGTATCTTATCTATGGACCAGGCCCATACTGCAGAGGTTAGGGCTATGCATGAGGAACTGAATCCCACATGACCAACTATGGTTGGAATCCTGGCCTCAGTGGCTTGAAAAACACACCAGACAAATGTGCATGTGTACCCAAAACATGGATCTTCAGTGCTTTCTGAATGTGATTTCTGTTTGCACACATTATCATACTGAGGGTGTGATATGCTTAGCACCTCGAATTTCTGTGGAGTTTATTTCCCACTCTTTGATAGGTATGTATCTTACTAACACACATTGGGCACTTCCTACTTGCTTTTTTTTTTTCTTTTTTTTGGAGAGGTTTTTGCTATAGGGCGTGTGCGCTCGCCAGACAGACAGAGAGAGACAGAAAGCAAGAAATCACCCCCCAGGGCGGATGGCCATGCCACAATCCCTTCTCCTCCATTCTCCTCTCAGGATCTTGGGCACGCACGCACATATGCCTAGTGTGAGTTTAAGCCACCAGGTCCAGGACTCAAACTGCTGTTGACTATGTGGGAGTCCAGCAACATAGCCATTATGCTAACTGCTGGTCCCCCCCTACTTGCTTTTCATCATAAGCAATCACCATAATTTCATCAACCTGATGGAGTACCGTAATGTTTTTGTGACATCCAAATGATTAATCTTCCTACGGACTATAACATTATAGTTGAGGAGAGCTGGTAGAGTCCTTGAGTAAGTTAGACAATGTTTCAGCGTGCTTCTATTTGTGTCAGGAAAACCTGAACTGCTTCTCATCATCCTTCCTGATTGATATGGAGACGAAAAAAAAACATTTTTTCAGATCAATAGCTAAATATCAGGAGTGAGAGCTATTTCGATTTGCTCCCTGAACAAAACACAAATTTAAAAACACCATAAAACCAAATAGTTTTTATTAAAATTATCATCTCATTATTTTGTAATAATCAGCTATTTATATTTAAAATATGTATATTATTTTCAGTTGAATGAGCAGTTACACAGTTTCCACTAGTCCCATATTATATTTTTTAATGTGGTAAAATATACATTCTAGTCCCATATTATTTTTTTTAATGTGGTAAAATATACATTACAAAAAAGTTACCATTTTAACCACTATTATATTAAATGTACAGCTCAGTGTCCTAACATATATTCATACTGTTGTGTAATCACCCCCCCCATGATCTGTCCCCAAAGCTTTTTAATATTCCTAAACTAAAATCACATATTCATTAAACAATGCCTCTCTTTTTTTTAGAATTATTTATTCACTTCTATTTATTTATTATTATTCTTCAATTTGACCAGAGAGAGGCAGAGAGAGAGAGAGGAGAGTGAGAAAGCAAACCACCAAGTCCAGGGCTTGAACCACGATTGAGCATGTGAGAGTCCAGTACCTTAACCACCATGACACCTGCCAGCCCTAAATAATGCCTTTCTATTCTCCCCTCTCTCCAGGCATTGGCATTGTACTGCCTACCTTTATAAATTTAACTACTTTAAGTACTTACTATAAGCGGAATCACACAATGTTTGCTCTATTGTGTCTGGCTTATTTCACTTAACAAGCTGTCTTCAAGGTCTATCCATGTTGTAGTATGTGTCAGAATTTCCTTCCTTTTAAAATAATATTCCATTGTGTGGTATTCATCTGTTGATGGACATTTGGGTTGTTACCACCTTTTGTATATTGTAAATAATGCTGCTCTGAACATGGATGTACACATATTTACTTGAATCTCTGCTTTCAATTCTTTGGGGCATGTACCGTGAACTTAAATTGCTATATCATGTGGTAATTCTACGTTTAATTTTTTTTTGGAACTTCCAGAATGTTTTCCACAGTTGCTGCACCATTTTACATTCCCATCAGAAGTGTACAGGTATCCTAATTTCTCTACATTCTCATTAATACTTGTTATTTATTTATTGATAAACAGTCTCCTACAGTGTATGAAGTTAGTGACCCTTTCTAGCTTAATAGTTCTTGCCATGGTTGAGAATTCTGTCATTATCCAAGCATGCCTACTCCATTCTGGTAGGGAGAAATGAATGTAGTATAGTTCGCTGAACCCAGAGAAGCTATTGTGAGGTGAACTTTTGCCAAGAATCTAATTATCACATGGTCTCCATAAACCCAACTATTACCCAAAGATCAAAGTGATGGTTTGGATCCTGACATGTGTAACCTTAGCTTAGCTTAAGAATCTCTGAAAATTCTTTTTTTTTAAAGATTTATTTATTTCCATTTGTTATTGTTATTTTTTTCTTTATTTTTTTACAAGAGAGAGAGAGAAAGGGAAAGTGAGAAAGCAAGCCACCAGGTCCAGGACTTGAACCATGGTTGGCCATGTGGGAATCCAGCACCCTTATCCACACCACACCACCTGCTGGACCCCATAAAATAGAAACACTCCTTTTTTTCTTTTTTTGAGAGGTTTTTGCTACAGGGCGTGTGCACTCACACGGTTGACTACATGGGAGTCCAACGACATAGCCATTACACTACCTGCTGGTCCGAGAATCTCTGAAAATTCTGTGCCTCCTGCCCTTTTTTTTTTTTTTTTTTTTTTTTTTTTTTATAGGATCTCCACCGAAAAATTTCGTGCGACACCCACTTTGGGGATGACCTGGGGTGAAACTTACCCTATATACTTTTGAGAGTGTGCAAAAATTTTTCTGTAGGTATTTTAGCCACCTGAGCACTGGATTCAGTCTGGGAGAAACCATGGTTTCCTACTGTGACAATATAGGCTTTTACTCCTTGCCCTTAAATTCTATTTTCATTTACCTAGTTAATTCTCAGTGGAAATCTGGTTATCCACTTCTGGAAATTGCTTTGGGTCAAAATACTGCCACTTCGTCCCTGTTGACTTTTATAGTTATACTCATGTCATTTCTGACATTAAATGCTGTCCCCTGAACTCTGCTACTCTGTAATCCCATCATTCCTATTTAAAGCAGGGTGAGGGGAGACCAGCAGTTAGAGTAATGGCTATGTCACTGGACTCCCATGTAGTTGACCACGGTTCGAGTCCCGGACCCGATGGCTTAAACTCACACTGGGCACGTCTGCGTGCATGCCCCAGATCCCAAGAGGAGAATGGAGGAGAAGGGATTGTGGTGTGGTCATTCCCCGGGGGGTGATTTCTCACTTTCTATCTCTGTCTTTCTGGTGAGTGCACGCGCCCTCTAGCAAAAAACCCCCCCAAAAAAAAAAAAAAAAAAAAAGCAGGGAGGGGACTAGCAGGAGGCATAGTGGTTAAGGTGCTGGACTCCCACATGGCCAACTATAGTTTGAGTCCCAAATCCAATGGGTTGCTTTTTCACTTTCTCTTTCTCTCTCTCTGTCCCTCTCTGGTCAAATTAAATAAAGTTAAATAAAATAATAATAATTTAAAAATCAGGGAAAACATTTTAGTATTGGCATTCCCCCATCCAACATTCCCATTTTCTTAAATCCCTGGATTTTTTACTTTACATTCTGTCAGATAAATTCAGGCATTTTGCCCTCATTGAATGTTGACGGCCATTGAGTCCATATTTCAGTCAGCTAAAGAAGCCAACTGTTAAAGCCAATCCGTTTCCTAGAGCTAATATTTTAAGTTTGAAATCCTAGATAAGTTCTCCATACTATACACAGCCATTCCACTCCATAATAAATACAGCCATATATGCAGTTCTCCATAATATATGCATAATATATGCAGCCATTATATTCCATCTTTCTCCATCTAATATTCATGAAATCTGTGTCACACACACTACATGTTTCTGTTGACACAAATTAGCAAGACATTGCATTTCTTTTGGTGTACCTGCTAGTGCAGGTTTTGCACTGTCTTCCTGGGACCTGCTGGAATCTATAGTTATAAGTTGGAAGACTATGAGTTTGACGTGGGTGGGACTTGAGAAAAGTTGGAAATTCTTTAAAAATGAACTACCTGAGAAGAGTTCTTTAGAAGGACGTGAAACAAGGGGTACTTAGTTTTTACAGATTGGGTTGAAAGTAAAGAAGGTTTCCTTCTATTGTTGAGGAGACCTTAAGAAGTTTCGGGTTAAAAGTTCTCCTATCAAATGAAAGAGAAGGGATTGTGGCATGGTCACCTCCCCTGGGGGACGACTTCTTCCTTTCTGTATCTCTGTCTCCCCAGTGAACACACATGCCTTAAAGCAAAAATATCTCTGAAAAAAAAGTTCTCATATTAATCTGAGTCTGCCTACCTGTTCTTATCCTAAATCCTCAGCATCCAATTCTTCCTGAACAATGCCCTGATAGTAATCTGTGAAACTCAGCACAGAAGTACATTGAACTGGAGACCAGCAGTTGGCATAATGGCTATGTCACTGGACTCCCATGTAGTCAACCATGTTTAGAGGCCTGGATCAGGTGGCTTAAACTCAAACCGAGCACATGTACGTGCCTGCTAAAGATCCCGAGAGGAGAATGGAGGAGAAAGGATTGTGGTGTGGCTATCCCCCCAGGGGGTGATTTCTTGCTTTCTCTCTCTCTGTCTTTCTGGAGAGCGCATGCGCCCTATAGCAATAACCTCAAAAAAAAAAAAAAGATGTACATTGAACTTATATTTATATTTTAATTCTGTTACACACACATTTAGACTTGAAGCTTTATTCTTAGCCATGGCTCTAAGACATGAGAAAGGTTTAAGGTCCTCATAGATTATTGTGTTTCTTCCTAGGCCTGAAAGTTGAAACATTCGACTTTTCATTTTCATTTGGTAAGCTCTCTGGTTCTATCCGAAGCAGCTAATGTACTCCACAGTTCTTGTAGGTATTAATTCCATAATGAGAAAATGTAGGAGCCACTTGACCTCCAAAAATATTGTCTTTAGCTGGCAGTGTGTCCAAAACAAACACTGGTAGTAATTTAAATAATCATATTGCCACTGCTTGGAAGAAATGCTTGTCTTCCTTACATTGGCTCATTCCTACATTCAAGCCCAAAGAGATGGGCAGCCTAATCCCAGAGTCCCATTATGAAGGTCTGTTTCTTGAGGTTATTTAGTCAGAGTTCAGACAGCCAAAAGTCTGCTTCAGAAGTGTTGAGGGACCATCAAATGGCATAATAGTTACATTGCTGAACTCCCATGTAGTTGACCACAGTTCAAGACCCAGACCCAGTGGCTAAAAAGTCACACTGGGTGCATGTGTGTACATGCCCAAGATCCTGAGAGGAGAATGGAGGAGAAGGGATTGCAGCATGACCATTCTCCCTGAGGGGTGATTTCTCACTTTCTGTCTCTGTCTCTCTGGTGAGCATATGTACCCTATAGCAAAAATCTCTCTTAAAAAAAGAAAAAGTGTAGAAGGTGGAATTTAATATACTTATCTTCTTGCAAAGGTTGGTGAAACTGAAGAGTTGAAAGTATAGGAGGTAACCTACAATTTGGCAAGAGGGAATCTGCCAAGCAGAACTGGAATGAATGTAGAGGCTGCTGGTGGATACCAAGAACACAGAAGTTCTTTAGAATGAATTAGACACTTGAAGGAGACAAAGTCTCAGTTACAGATGTCACCAAAGAAGGAGGGCATCATGAGTTCTCCTTTATTTCCTCCTTTTTTTAACATCATATTGAGTGAGTAAAAGCAGAAAGCTTTTCCACTAAAAAGGGGTAAAAGACAAAGCTGCCCACTTTCTCCACTCCTTTTCAATACAGTGCTGTAAGTCCTAGCCAATGTAATCAGAAAAGAGAATAAAATAAAAGTAATTGAAATGTGATATTATCTGTTGAAGCTATTTTAGAGTTTAATCAACTGGACTAGGGAGAAATGTTCACATATTGAAATATAAACTTTGTAAGCTAAATAATGTGATTGAATGTATAAAAGAAAATAAAATAAAAAAATAAAGAAAAATAAAAGAATGCTGACATCCCCCAAAAAAAGAAATAGAGAAAGAAGAGGTGAAATTATCTCTGTTTGCAGATTATATGATTATATATGTAGACAACCCAAAGGTATCCATGAAAAAACTTCTAGAAGTAATAAATGAATACATTATAGTGGCAGGATATAAAATCAACATACAAAAATCAATATTGTTTCCTCTTAATCTCTCACCAGTGCTTCCCTTTACACAAACCTAATGTTTGTTGTAATAAAAATTCAATCTTTGTCAGTTTATCTTCTACAGTAAAATTCAGAATAGAAAAAAAGATGGAGAACTGGTCTTAAAACAACCACAAAAGTGACTTGTCATACAGTTTTATTTCCAAAATGATTAACTAAAGGATGCAGCCCTCACAACAAACTTCCATTTTCATTGTCCAAATACCAACCCCTATCATGATCACACTTTGAAACAAATCTATTTCCTCCTTTATTTTCTCCTAATATTGCCTTTGCCTTTTTAAAGATTCTCTTAGATTCCAAAGTCCATTATTTAAGTAGTACATTTGCATTCAAAACTCTCTTGATCCTGTGTTGATATTCCCACTTTTTAGAATGTGTTTTTCTGTTGTTCAGCACTATCCTTAACTATCTATATTCCCAACCATTTGTAGTACATCCCAAGATAATCTCTTTTAATTCACAGAAAATAAAGTAAAAAGAATTAGAGAAAAATTTCTTTGTTAATGAACATAATGCGCTGAGTACATCCACTCCCATCTTTATATCATTTGGTCATTTAACAGAACAGAATCTCTACTTATACTAAATCAATTTCATCCCTCTTACTTTGGATTATCCTATTCTATCTTTTCAGTGTCATTATTTTGCTTAATATCTTCCTATTATCTGGATCTTTCCAGATCTATTTAAACATTCTAACATCTACCAAATTAGGAAAAGGTAAAAATGAAGGAAAGAGGAGTAAAAACAAAAATAAATGCAAAATTAAATTCACCATTTCTCTTCTCAGCCTTTGCTCTGATTACCAGCTTTTATGTCTCCTCTGTTCTTCAAAGCCAAAATTTTTTAAATTGTTCTTTAAAATATGATTGGCTGTATTCGGTATCATCACCTCGTCATTCTTTATCCTACTCCCAATAGAATGAAGCCTTTACCACTCCAATAAAAGGATGGTTTATAAGTAATTTCTAAGTCCATAGATGTAATGGGCAGATTTTATCTTCTATTACAGTTACTGGATCTGTAAGTAGAATTTGCTTCCTACTTCAAACCTTGCTTTTTCATGACCTTAAATTTCCCTGTTCCCCCACCTTATCTCTGGCTGTTCACTCCCCATTTCTTTTGTGGGTACATTTTCTCATCAGACATTAGATATTGAAATTCTCAAAATTCAATTCTAGGCCAATAGGCCTCTCACTTTAGAACTGAAAAGATTATTTCATAGAAACTCATAGCTTCAGTTACGTCCATGAAGATTGAACATACATGTATCTGTGACTTCTAGCCTGAATTCTGTATATCAAGTTGCTTATTTAATCTCTCAATCTGCTTATTTAAAATATGTACGAAAATCAGCACACACCTGATCTCGCGCAGATCTGTCTTCCTTTATTTTTGTTTGTATATGGTGGCATCATTCATCTAGTTATATAAGGTAGATGCTCAGTAATAAATCTTGACTTCACCCTCTCTCATCAAACACCATATCTTCTCCATTACCAATCCTACACAATTTACCTCAAGATACTTCAACGTTTTCATCGTCCTCTACCTGACTATTCCTTAGTATAGTTGCTAAATTAATGCATGATTCTAGATTTTCTTGCTTACTCTGCTTGGTACCTATAATTTCTGTGGCAGAAAAATTTATGAAAAATATTTCTGTTTGTCTTTCTTATGTTTTTGCCTTCTGTTCCTCCATCTTCCTCTTCTCATTCCCAGCAAGTATCCAGTATTTCCTAAAAGCTTTGCCTCAGGGAACATGCTACTGGTAAGTATCAAGGTGTAAAGGAGGAGACTGCAAGGCAATCAGAGGGTGAAAGATCAGTGGGTACAATAAACACTGCCTGACATCACCCTGGATAGGGCCCTGGAGCTGTACCAATTCATTAAGGTTCTTCCTAACAGAGGGGAGATATAGGGAGGGTATATAATAGTGTGATTTGTTTATGTCATCAAATATTTCTGAGTCCTGAACATTGCAACAAAATATTTAACAATGGAATATGAAGACACCAGTGAGAGAAAGTGTGACCTGATCTTAGACCAGACAGACCTCCTAACATCTTCATGTTATAGCTTTCTACAACTTTGGTGTATAGTGTACCCCAAATAATGTCTGAGTCTGACTTCTTCACCTCTCACTTATTTTAAAACTTATATCACTTAATAAAATAAAAATCTCAAGAATAAATCCATGCAACTACAGTCAACTGATTTTCAACAAAGTTTCCAAGAACTCAAAATAAAGAAAAGATAATCTCTTCAGTAAATGGTGGTGGGAAAACTGGATATTTATGTGCAGAAGAAAAGTCTAGAACCCCGTCTTTTAAAAAAAAAAGAATTATTTATTTTACATTATTTAGTAGTATTATTATAACTCACCACAGAGAGAGAGAGTGGGAAAGTGAGAAAGCTAGCCTCCAGGTCCAGAACTCAAACTGCAGTCGGCCATGTGGGAGTCCAAGGCCTTAACTACCACACCACCTGCTGCCCCCCAAACCCCTAATCTTTACCAAATACAAAAAAATCAACTTAAAATGGATTTAAGATTTAAATGTTAGGCTCAAAAATATAAAACTCATTAAAGGAGGGAACCAGCAGTTAGCGTAATGGCTATGTCGCTGGACTCCCACGTAGTCGACCGCGGTTCGTGTCCCGGACCCAGTGGCTTAAACTCACGCTGGGCGCGTGTGCGTGTGTGCCTAAGATCCCGAGAGGAGAATGGAGGAGAAGGGATTGCGGCGTGACCATCCCCCCTGGGGGGTGATTTCTCGCTTTCTGTCTCTATGTCTCTGTCTGTCTGGCGAGCGCACGCGCCCTACAGTGAAAATCTCTCCAAAAAAAACCCCCAAAAAACAACTCATTAAAGGAAAACAGGGAAGTGCTGCATGATGCTGGTCTGGGGAGAGGTTTTTAGACAAGACGTCAAGAACATGAGCAATGGGGACCAGCAGTTAACGTAATGGCTATGTTGCTGGACTCCCACGTAGTCAACTGCAGTACGCGTCCTGGACCCGGTAGCTTAAAACTCATGCCGGGCGCATGTGCGTGCATGCCCAAGATCCCGAGAGGAGAACGGAGGAGAAGGGATTGTGGTGTGGCCATCCCCCCTGGAGGGTGATTTCTCGCTTTCTGTCTCTCTGTCTCTCTCTGTCTGTCTGGCGAGCACACGCGCCCTATAGCAAAAACCTCCCCCCCGAAAAAAAAGGAACATGAGCAATGAAAGCAAAAACAAACAGGATTACATCAAACTAAAAAGCTTCTGCACAGCAGAGAAAACAATAAAGGGAAGAAACAAGTTACAGAATCAGAGAAAATGTTTTCAAAATAATTATCTCTCAAGGAGTTAATATCCAGGATTTATAAGGAACTCAATTCAATAACAATAAACCAAATAACTTTAGAAAACAAGGGCAAAAGATTTAAGTAGACCTTTCTCCAAATGAGACATGTAAATGACCAAGAAGTATATGGAATAGTGCTCACCATCACTGACCAGCAGGGATATGCAAATCAAAACCACAAAGAAATGTAGTATTATCTGTTGAAGATAATTTTATAGTATTATCAACTTGACTAGGGAGAAATACACACATGTTGGAATATCCACTTTGTAAACTAAATAACGTGATTGAATGTATAAAAGAACATGAAATAAAAAAGGGAAAAAAGGAGATATCATTTCACTTCATTTAGAGTGTCTATTATCAAAAAGAGAAACAAATACTGATGAGAGCGTGGAGAAAAAGGAACTCTTACACCTTGTTGGTGGAAATGTAAAGTATAAAGCCTTTATGGAATACAGTATGGGTTCTCTAATCAAACTAAAAATAGATGTATCATATGATCCAGTCTTCTCACTACTGTGTATACATCCAAAAGAAATAAGTATGCTGAAGAGATACCTGCATTCCTATGTTTATTGCAGTACTATTAACAATAGTTAAGATACAGAATGAATCTAAATGTTCATCAACAGATGAATAGATAAAGAAAAGCTGATAAACACACATACTGGAATACTATTTGGGGGACCAGCAGGTGGCATAATGGCTACGTTGCTAGACTCCCGTGTAGTCGACTGCGGTTCGAGTCCTTCACCCAGTCACTTAAAACTCACCAGGCATGTGTACATGCGTACCCAAGATCCCAAGAGGAGAAGGGATTATAGCATGGCCATCCCCCCCCGCCGGGGGGCGATTTCTTGCTTTCTGTCCCTCTGTCTGTCTCTCTAGCAAGCCCACACACCCCATATAAAAAAATCTCTCTTAAAAAATAAAGAAAAAAATGAAATCCTGTCATGTGTGACAACATGGCCTGGATGGAGGACATTTTGTTAAGTGAAATAAGTCAGGCACAGAAAGACAAATACTGCATGATCTCACTCATGTGTGGAATCTAAAAAGAAAAATTTTTAAAGAAAAAAAAAGGAAAAGAAAAGAAAAAAAACTCATTGAAATTGATTGTAGAATACAGGTTACTGGAGACTGGATGAATAGACAAGAGGGAAAGATGGGGAAGAGTTGGTCAACAAGTTTAATGCTAGAGTTAGGAGGAAGAAGTTAAAGTATTTAAAAATACAATAGGGAGACTATAGACAAATATATGTATCAAATAGAATAAAAAAGTTTGAATGTTATCACAACGAAAAAATAAATGTTTAAGAGGATAGGTATGCTAATTTCCATGATCTGACTATTAACATATACATGTGTAGAATACAGCACATGATACCCCCTAAATATGTACAATTTTTATATTAGTAAAAAAAGAATCACCATGTTTACAGTGGCAACCTATAACTGTTTACTTTGTTAAAACAGTTATAGTTAAGTCATGGTAGTTGTCACAAATACTATATGGCAAACACTGTGCCTATATAACTTTTGCTAACTGGAATACTACTCTTTAAAAAACTTACTATAAGGTATAGATCTCACTGAAGAGACAGAGAGAGAGAGAAGAAGTAACCCCTGGACAGATGGCCACACTGAAATCCTGTCTCCTGTATTTCTCTTTTCAGGATTTTGGCCATGCACACACACATGCCTAGCATATATTTACATTTCAAGCTGGTGTGTCTGGGACTCCAACACTGCAGTTGGGTGTGTAGGATTTAGCCACCTTAACCACCATGCCAATGGTGGACCCAAATAATACACAGTTCACAAGGAAATCAAAAGAATGTACTAGGGAATAGAATATTTTTTTTTCTTTTTTTGGAGAAGTTTTTGCTACAGGGCACGTGCGCTCGCCAGACAGACAGAGAGAGGCAGAGAGACAGAAAGCGAGAAATCACCCCCCAGAGGGGATGGCCACGCCGCAATCCCTTCTCCTCCATTCTCCTCTCATGATCTTGGGCACGCACGCACACATGCCCGGTGTGAGTTTAAGCCACCGGGTCCAGAACGCGAACTGTAGTCGACTGCGTGGGAGTCCAGCGACATAGCCATTACGCTAACTGCTGGTCCTGGGAATAGAACATTTTAATTGTTAGAGTCATTCTGTGTGTAAGAATCTTTGTAAGCCCCGACCTTTTATGTAAGGAATCAGGAAAAAAATAAAAGAATCTGGAAATTTAGTGGTGGGTTTCTCTACCTAAATAGAGATCTTGGTACTAATTGAGTGCATTGTTTTGTAAATACCCTTTGCTTTTCAATATATAGAACTAAGTGCCCATGTGGCTATAATAGTGGAGGAAAAAATGCCTTAGTATAGACAAATTTTCTATGATGAAAGGGGAATGATCATCTCCATTTCCAAAAACATTTTATACAATAAATTCAACATTTTAAAATATTTTTAACTTTTGAACCCAAAGTTTCTAAAATTTTAAAATTCAGTATCATGCGATTTCCATGTATTTAAAATGAGCTGTTAAATTGTTAAGACTTAGAATGTAATTTTTTTCGAAATTCAGACATGCAAGTCAGTCTTAAGAATAGCCTCCAGAGGGCGACCAAGTAGCATCATTGCAAACATTGCATCAAAATCTAACATTGCCTCCAACAAAAACATCAACTTTTATTAAAGTTTAAAGACACATTACAATGTTTACTTGAAATTGCCAAAAAGAGGAGTTTGAATGTTCTAACAAATAAATGACGTGTTTAATAGACGTACAAATAACTATGACTTGATCATTCTTCAATGTAAACATGTATCGAAACATCAGATTGTATGTCATGAATCTGCACAATTATTATGTCAATTAAAAATGTTGAAAAGACTAATAATCATTTTTAAGTGTTTTATTTGTTTTGTTTTGTTTTGTTTTGTTTTGTCATAGGTTACTTGTGGTTTCTATAGAGGGACAAAGACAGTGAAAGGGAAAGTGAGAAATCAACACCTGGTGGGTACCTACATTGCAATCCTTTTTCCTTCATCCTCCTCTTGGGATTTTGGGCATGTATGTACACACGCCCAGCGTGATTTTCAGGTTGCCAGGTCTGGAACACTAACCACAGTTGGCCATGTGGGAGTCCAGTACCTTGACTACTATACTACCTGCTGTCCCCAATTATAGTTCATCTAAAGGCAAACAAACAAACAAAACCATCACCAGACCAGCAGATGGCATGGAGGCTGAGGTTCTGGATCCCACATGGTTAGCTGTGAGGTCCTGGACCTGACAGCTTGAAAATCACACCAGGCCGTGTGCATGTGTGCCCAGGATCCCTAGGAGACTATAGGAGAGGGGATTGCCACATGGCTATCCCCCTAGGAGGATGATTTCTCAGTTTTCTCTCTCTCTCTCTCTCTCTGGAGAGTACACAGACCCTATAGCAAAACAAACAAACAAACTAAAGAAAAAATACCATCACCTGAATTTTCAATGGTTCTGCACATTTTGCACGTTTGTAAGGAGGTCTTTCCTATAATTTCATGCTTTAACAGAGCAAGGACTCTTTTTTAAGAGGTTTTTGCCTTAATTCTCATGCATTTGACAGAAAGAGAGGCAGACAGACAAAGTGAGAGGAAAAGTGAAAAGTCATCCCCCCAGGGGGAATGGTCACACTGCAATCCTTTCTCCATTCTCCTCCTGGGATCTTGAGCACACACACCTGGCATGATTTTCAAGCCACTGGGTCCAGGACTCAAACAACAGCCAACTATGTGTGATTCCTATAATGTAACTGTTATGCCATCTGCTAGTCATTAGGGCTCTGGAATCTAAAAGACTCAAAACTTCTAGATTAGGAACATTTGTCATCAGTTCATATAAGCTCCAATTTATCTGTTCACCAAATCCTACCTATCCCAAGTGCCTTGTAGAAAACAGAGTTTGGATTTTAAAAGTTTATTATTTCTTCTATAAGTGAGAGGAGAGAGACACACACACAGCAGCCCTGACAGGTCTTGCTACCATGGTTCATCCCCATCTCTAGTCAGCCCCAGCAGCCCCAGATCATGGGCACCTCCATGACTGATTACTCAGATGGATCTCCAGACATGAACCTGGATCCTTCCTATGTGGTTTGACCTGACAGAGCATTGTTTTTAGCACTGTGCAACTGGTCACCAAATTTTGGATTCTGAAGTTTAATGTACTTAGATTCAAAGGCAGCTCTGCATTTGGTCAATATATTACCTTGTAAAAAGAGTGACATCTGAAGAATGAGATGAATGGTATCTTTCTCATGCCTCATTCATGGTTATTTGAGAATTAAAAGGGATAAATATATAAAATAACTAAATGTCACCTTTTGTGCATTTGTTTTGATCCTGCCTTTTTTTTTTCTCCTTTACCTTGAGAAACAGAAAAGTAAGAACCTATTAGGTTATTCACTTCAATGTTTTAATGATACATTACTTTTTCATTACCTGTCCCCAAGGTATGCTCTTATAATCCTCATAGAAATAAAGTAGTGATTAGGTTGACGTCATTGATATTTATTCATCTTCCTGACAGGAAAACATCTAATAAATGTTGTTGGAAGTTTGTTTGCCCTTGACTGATTAATGACTAGAATCCATGAAGAAGTATTTCTAATTAAAGACCACATAGCCAATTGGCTCTCACTTGAACCAATGGGTTATTATTTTTGGTTATTTCATTTCATTATAGCCATCTCCCTCCAGGAACAGTAGTTGAGTTTACTTTCTTAGTGTCCTTTCTCATTCTTCCTGACCTATATCTAACCAGCAGATAATTCCTTTTGATTCTTTTGATACATTTTTTTAAGAATTGCTTCTTCACTGTTCCCCTAAATTATGCTCATAAAATAACATTCCTACTGCTCTTCGTAGTTTTAGTTACTGACCAAGATGGCCTTAACATTCCTTTCAGTTTGACTAAACTTTAGACAGATATTTTTTCCTTGACTATAGGTGCCTAACCTCCCTTTTCTTAAAGCATTCATTTTAGAAAACTTGCAGATGTAGGGCTGGTCCCATAGCCTTGTAGTTAAGGAAACTGGATTCCACATGGTAAACCATGGCCCATCTTTTTGCCCAAGATGCTTGAAAAACATGCTGGGCACATGTGCATGTGTGCCCCAAATCCTAATAGGATGGATAAATGGAGGAGAAGGGATTGCATTGTACTCACACCCCACTGGGGGTTGGTGCTTTCTACCTCTCTCTCTTTCTGGGTCTCTCTCTGGTGAGTGCACATGCCCTCAGGCACTACAAAAAACAACTTGCAATTGTTAATTATTTCTCCACCCCTTTGAAATGTAAATCTCCTTCCAACTTCTTATCATGTTTATAACCCAGGAATGTATTTCTCAAGGACCCCTGAGCCATCCCTTTGAATATAAACATCAAGAAAGACAACAACCCTATTTTTTGGTTTCTGTGGAGAATAGGAGCCTAAATTTAACGAGTTAGCAAATAAAGATGGCCCAATTATATCGGCCAACTTAGATGAATATCCTCAAGTACTTTCCACTGGTTTTCCCTGGCACTTAAAATATCTTCTACCTTTTGTCTTAGTAAAGTTGAATTCAAACCTTCTCCCTTCTTTGACTCCTGTTCTGAGTCTTTAATAAAGTCTTCCTCTCTGGAGCATTTTTTCTTTGAATTCATTTCTTCACCAACTGTAAACTACTACCATTTTTATATTACTTTTTCTGCACTTTAGATTGCTCTGTATTTCCTTTTGCTTAAAGCGTACCATTCAAACACCTCCATGGTTTTGTAGTTTCAAAACTCACTCTCAAAATTCCACTTCCTGAATTCTCTCCTCCAATAAAACTAGCCCATTAGCTTTTTAAATGTGACTAATATTTCTCTAACTTGAGATCTTTGTTTATATCTTTTCTAACTTTTAAAAATATTGTATTATTGTATTATATTGTATCTGCACATGGGTAGAAAAAATTACTTTAAGTATTTACTCACAAGGAATTTAATGTAAGAAATTGGTAACACCAATAATGAAATTGCTGAGAATTAAAGAAAAGCTAGTAAGATAACAAAGTAGCAGAAACAGGAATCTACCACTCTTTTACTGGAAAGACTAAAATCAAGAATGTTGTGAAGAAGCCTGAGGCCAGGTTACCTGATTAGAGTTGAACCTCAGCAGGTCTTTTCACAAGTGCAAAGGTATGGAGGTTACACAGTGGCAGCTGAAGGAGCTGAAAGAGAAGGGGAGAAATCTGTTAGCTTTCTTTCTAATCATTCATATCTCATTGGTACTTCTCATTGTTTGGATTGGGTCACAAGTAAACTCCCTGTGGGGCTGGCCCCATCGCCTAGTGGTTAAAAGAGAAAAGAGCTGCATCCCACATGGCCAACCAACATTTGAAGTAAAGAAGGTATTGTGGCATGACCATGCCCTATTGGGGGAGTGCTTTCTCCCTCTCTCTGTTTCTCTCTTTCTCTGGTAAGTGCACATGCCCTCTGGCAAATAAAAAAAAATTAAGTAAGTTGCCTATATAAATCTGCTATCATGTGATAGAAAACAGAGACAAGAAGGAACAATGACTTTATCTAAGAAAAGGAAGGCCAGAACCAGCACATTTGCTTGAAAGCTGTACAACAGTTTATTTTCAAACTACTGTCTTCCTATTTATCTCTTCTGTAGTCTTGGCCAATCCTTTTATTTATTTTAGTTCAAATTTCCTTATCTCTGGAATAAGTATAAAGATATTACCTATCTCATTGAATTGTTTTGAAGATAAAATAAGGCAGGCAAAGGGTTCAAATAGAATGTGTTATTATAGAGTGTGGCCCAAAAATTAAAACCATCAACATGTTTGCTTTGTATTATTATTTTTAATATCATTATTATAATGTTATCATTATTATAATCATGTCTTCAATTTTCTGCCAAGTAGAATTTTATTTCATCACTCAGCTCAAATGTCATCAACTCCATTTAAACTTGTCTATTTTCTCCAAAAGTGATTTGTTTACAGTATAAATTTCTATAATATACATTATCTGATTTATTTGGCATTCATCTTCAGGTTTATTTGACTACATGCCATCTCTACTAACTAGACTATAAAGTTCCAGAATATAAAGACTATGGTTTATGTATTTATATGTCTCCCATAAGGATTAGAACAGTACATTATCAAGAAGAAACATTTTATGAAAATGTGTTGAATGACAAAATTAGTCACTAAATCTAAAGTAACTCAACTGATATGTATATACAAAGCTCATAACTGTTTTGGGACATTTCTTGAAATTTTAGGATTTATTATCTCCAGATTGTATGAATTTTTATAATGGCTCTTGGTTAAAAAGATTATTTAAAAATAACATGGACAATTTTTAAATTAAAGATATTATTTTTAATATCATTATTATAATGTTATCATTATTATAATCATGTCTTCAATTTTCTGCCAAGTAGAATTTTATTTCATCACTCAGCTCAAATGTCATCAACTCCATTTAAACTTGTCTATTTTCTCCAAAAGTGATTTGTTTACAGTATAAATTTCTATAATATACATTATCTGATTTATTTGGCATTCATCTTCAGGTTTATTTGACTACATGCCATCTCTACTAACTAGACTATAAAGTTCCAGAATATAAAGACTATGGTTTATGTATTTATATGTCTCCCATAAGGATTAGAACAGTACATTATCAAGAAGAAACATTTTATTAAAACGTGTTGAATGACAAAATTAGTCACTAAATCTAAAGTAACTCAACTGATATGTATATACAAAGCTCATAACTGTTTTGGGACATGCCTTGAAATTTTAGGATTTATTATCTCCAGATTGTATGAATTTTTATAATGGCTCTTGGTTAAAAAGATTATTTAAAAATAACATGGACAATTTTTAGCTTAAAGATATTAATAAATGGTTTGCCACCGTTGCAGTTTTATACATATTCAGAATTGCCTCTAGAACTTTCAATATCTTGGCACATGTAGCTACAGGAGGATGGTTACTTGGATACTGACACCTGCTATGTCTGGTACCTACATATATTTGAAATAAAATAGATGGTTACAGTAATAATAATGCTATGCATTTTTATAGAGCCCTATCATTAGTTCAGAGAGCTCAACCTCCCTCATGTAGACATAATGTAGCAAGAATTTTCATATTATATATGCAATCCCCAAGGGTATTTTTTATCACTTTGAATTTTACCAACCTTATTATTCATGGTGGTTTAATAAAAACCTGTGTGGAGGCATGGTCCTGAGATTGGCTTCTAGTAAGATAGGAACAAGAATTCATAGAGATGAAGGTGTGCTTCATGCGTGAGAAGATAGGACATCTAGAATAGAGTTGTCTGAGGAGGAAAAACATGTTAGGAAAAGAAGAGAAATTACAATATAGGAAAGAGAGACAGAATTGAGAGTGTATAAAGGCAAGTTTTCCTTCTTCATATCTATTTTGCTTTTCCTTTGTCTAGTTCTCTCAACTTCTCTTTTTTTTTTTTTTTTGAAGGTTTTTGCCATAGCAGGCATGTACTCACTAGAGAGAGACAGAGAGAAACAGAGAGAGGAGAAGTGAGAAATAACCCTACCAGAGGAGATGACCATTCTACAATCTCTTCTCCTCCATTCTCCTGTAAGAATTTTGGGCTCACACGCACATGCATGTGGCATAATTTTTAAGCCACTGGATCCGGGATTTGAACTGTGGTTGATTATGTGGGACTCTAGCACCTTAAATACTATGCCACCTTCTGACCCCTGCCAGCTTCTCTTTTAAGCCACATTTCATTGGATAGAGATCTTCAGTTGGGACTAGAAGGAGTAGCACCAAAGGTAACACAAATGAACTATCATTCAGTTCTGTATCTACAACACTTTTTTTCTTTATACCTTCACCCAGCAATAAAAACAAAACAAGAACTCAAAAAAGAGAACAGAGCTAGTGCTACACTGAAGCTTGTCCTGAGGGACAATAGCTCTTGTATTTCCACAATCCTAAGGTCCCATCAGCATCTCACATCCACGCAAGAGGCTTCAGTGTTACCACCTCAGTTGCACCCAGTGGCACAACTGTAATCCCTGAATTTGAGTCTGTACAGCACCATATACTAAAGACACAGGTGATCCAGTGAGCCCTGGAGACTGCATCTAGGGATAAATCAACAAACATACATATTCATCAACCTCCTAGTTCTGCAGGGCCACTGGGACTTATGTGCACTCACCAGAGACTGCAGGCTGGTAAGCGTGCCTATGCCCCCTCCTGGGTGATAGGGACTTACGCACACTTGCCAGGGACTATGGGCTTGCTCCACTAGATCCTACCACACTGTACAACTATGTCTCCACCCTATTGAGGCCACATAGACTTGTTCACACTTGCCAATAATCATGGATTGAGCTCTGCTGGCTCTGCTGCTGTGGGTAACTGTGTCTCCACACCTCCAAACCATAAGGACTCAGCTATGCTCTCTAGGAATTGCCTGACTCCTTTCTCCAAGGCTGTAGGGACATCCAAGTACTCACTAGAGTCTTTGAGCCAGTCCTCTTGGCCTGAATTATAGGAAAATTATCGCTCACCCCTGCCAGAGCATCAAGGGTTCATGTGTCTAGCCAGGGACTGTAGGTTGGCTCCACTGATATCTACAGCTATGGATGACCACCTCCCCGCCCCCATGAGGTCTCAGGGCTTTGAACATGCTCACAAGGGATTGTTGGCTGATTCTTAAGTTCCTGCCACATGGTGACTGTTTCCATTCCTATGTGGGACTGCACAGCCTAGTGCATGCTCAACAGGGATTGCATGTGTTATCATGACCCCTGTTGCTGAGGGTAGTTGCGTAGCCTGCCTGGTGTTCCTCGCTCCCAGAAAAGTTGGCACCACCACTACAAACACATGCAGGCTAGACCACTAGGGCGCTCACAGACACGATTGAAGTTGATTAAAGTCAAAGATATCACGTGGAGACTAACAGGTATAGACTGGCCGAAGAGATAAAAAAACAAGACCCAAGTATATACCACCTAGAAAAACTCACTTCATCTGTAAGACATATGTAGAATGAAAATGAAGGGATGGAAAAAGGTACTTCATGCAAATGGAAACCAAAACTGAGCAAGCAGGTAGCTGTACTAATGTCAGACAAAATAGACTCCAAGTCAAAAGTTGTCTTTAGATAGGTAGAAGGTTGTAACATAATGAAAAATGGATCAATTCAGCAAGAAAACATAACAATTATAAATATATGAACTAAGAGGGAAATATAAAATTTTATTGAATGAAAGAAATAATAAGGAAAACAGAACATATTAAAACCTATGGTAGATAGCAAGAGAAGCACTAAGAAGGAATTTTATAGTAATAATCACCTTCATCAAAGAGGTAGGAAAATTTCATATAAATAAGCTAATGATGCACCTCAAAGAACTAGGAAAAGAATAAACTGAACCCAAATTTAGTAGAAAGAAAGAATAAAGATCAAAGTACAAATAAACACAATTGAAATAAAAAAAAGATCAACAAAATGAAAAGCTGTTTTTTCAAAACATAAACAAAATTGAAAAATCAGCTAGATTAAAAAAATAGAAAGAAAATGCAAATAATTACAATCAGAAATGAAAATGAAGACATTATAACTGAAAACACAGAAATATAAAGGATTAGTAGATACTATTATAAACAACTACACCCCTACAACAACTGAACAATTACAAGAAATTTGAAAACCTAGAGGAGATTGATAAATTCCTTAAGACATACAACTTACCAAGACTGAACCAGACAGAAATAGAAAACTGACCAATAAGGAGCAATGAGATTGAATTAGTAATAAAAAGTCTTCCAAGAAAGAAAAGTTCAGAATTTGATATCTTCTTTGAAGAATATTTCACCAAACTTAAAAATATTAATTTAATTTTATTTATTATTATTATTTTCCAATTTGCTACAGGGCATGAGCATTCACTAGAGAGAGAGAGGGAAGCAATAGAGAGAGAAAGTGAGAAAGCAATTTGCCAGGTTGGGAACTGAAACCACAGTTGTCCATGAAGGAGTTCAGCACCTTAACCACCAAGCCACTTGCTGATCCCTCACCAAACTTTTAAAGAAAAACTAACACCATTTTATTTTAAAATTTCCAAAAAATTTAAAGAGAAGGATTTTTTCCCAAACTTATTCTATGAGGCCAGCATTATCCTCATACCAAAATCAAACAAGTACACAATCAAAAAAGAGAAAGCTGCAGGCCAATATTGCTGATGAATTTAGATGCAAAAATCTTCAACAAAATGCTAGCAAACTGAATCCAATAAAGCCTCAAAAAGATTATACACCAAGATCAAGTAGGACTTTCTCAGTAATATAAGAATACTTCAATATACACAAATCAGTAAACATGATAAATCACATGAACAAAATGAAGGATTAAAACTATGACTATCTCAATAGATAAAAAAGCATTTGATAAAAATTAAATCTTTTAAATATTTTATGATAAAAATCCTGAATAAATTAGGAATTAAAGGAATAAACTTCAACAAAATAAAGGCTATATATGACAAACCAACAAGCAATCATCATACTGAATGAGGGAAACATTACAAACTTTTCACCTAAGAACTGAAATAGGACAAAGATACCCACTCTCACCATGCTTGTTCAACACTGTAGTGGAAGTACTAGCCAGAGCAGTGAGACAAGGGAAAGAAATAAATTATATCCAAATTAGAAAAGAAGTCAAATTGTTCCTGCTTGCAGGTGACTTTATCATATATACAAAAAAGCTTAAAGAATCCACCCCAAAATTACTCTTAGATATACTGATAAGTTCAATACAGTTGCAGTATACAAAATTAATACAAAAATCAATAGCATTTCTATATGTCAATAATGAACTAGCTGAAAAAAAAAGTTAGAAAGCAATTACATTTATAAGGACTAAAAACTAGAACTATAACTGCCCTGACTCTTCACCCACAAGCTCCTCCAAGGAGGAGCTCCCTTTATGAGCACTATGCAAATCATTATGTCTCAGAATTTTTAAACAGAACTGTCACTACTGGTGAACCCAACCATGGAAAAGTAACACCAGAGAGAGCTGAGAACAGAAGTTAGGAGAAAGAGCCAACAACTGGGAGCTAGGACATATCAAAATGTTGTCAGGATGGAGGAAAACTGTAGGACAGAAGTTAATAGAAGAAGATGAAAAAGGACCAGTGAGATAAGAGGCGAGAATAGCAGCATGAAAGGAAAGGAAAAGTAAAATGATTTATAATGTAATCTGTAAAACTTGCTATATTCTGAAGGATCCCATTACTGTAGACCTCAACATGTAAAGAACACATTCCTTGGGGACTACGTTTTTGTCTATGTAAATATTGCACTGAAAATTGTATGGATCCATGCCTGAAAATGGAAGAGCTAAAATTTTGTTGCAGTCTCCTCATGGAATATGGTTACAAGGTCAAAGGCCAGTTTACAACGTGAACACACATTTGGGGTTGGTCCCCTCATCTGTAGCTGCCACATTGATCATTAAACCTCACTACTTCCAGTGGGAGGAAGGGCTTCCTTATCTTCAGGTCCACCATCCCAGTTCCTGCAGTTAGAGAGTTAGAAGGAACAGAGGGAAAGCAGGGCCACTTGACTCCAGTTCATCACCAAAGTACGTACCCAGCCTAGGCTGTGGGAGGAGTGGTTGCCTCAGTCTACGTGAACACCATTCCGTTCCTACAGTTGCAGATTTAGAAGGTAGGAGGGGCCTTCTTTCTGGTGCTAATGCTACCTTACCATTCACCAAACCAGGAACGAAGAGAAATAAGGACCACCTAGTTTCAGCTCATCACCAGAACCCACTACCCAGTCAAGGGTGTGAGAGGAGGGGGCTGACTTGGCCTGCACACCACACTGTGCATGGCACACAACTTCAGACACTACCTTACATTCTGGCTTCTCAGTTCAGTCTCTAGTCACATAGGAACCAGAGAGGTTTGGGTACATAGAAGCCAAACATCTGAACTTGATGTGGTTCTGCATGAATTCTTGCCCCATACTTATCACAAAAGAAAAAGAAGAGAAACTCATCTCTGTCCATCTGAACCAAAAACTCCCACTGTGGATATCACACTGCAACTCACAGTAAAGGAGGAAAACTGGCACAGAGCTAATCCACATCAAAAGGAAGCACATATGTCCACAGCTACAGAATCCTACTTCAAAGAAGTAGATAGAAGTGAGATGGGGTTGGCAGATGGCATGGTGGTTAAAGGTGCTGGACTCCCATATGGCTGTTGTGTTTCAAGTCCCGGACCTAAAGGCTTGGTCTCTCACTTTCTCTCTCTCTCTCTCTCTGGTCAAATTAAAAAATAATGATAACAAGTGGAATTAAATAAATGAGTAAATAATTCTTAAAAAACGTGAGTTAATCACTAGATGCCTAAAAATCACAGCACAGCCCCAAGAAATCTGAGAAAACCAGAGAATACTCCCCTCCCCAAAGGAACACAATAATTTCTCAGTAACAATGGATAAAACACAAGAAGTCATAGAATTGTCTTAAAATTGTCATAAAAAGAATTCAGAATATTTACTGTAACTAAACTCAATGAGATGTAAGAGAAAAACAATCAATTCTGGGAGATGAGAAAATCTTTTCATGACTTAAAGGAAGAACTCCATAAAGAGATAGACACCCTGAAAAAAAAAATCAGACAGGGGGCCAGCAGGTGGCGTGGTAGCTAAGGGTGCTGAACTCCCATGTGGCTAACCATGGTTCGAGTCCCGGACCTTGCGACGTGTTTTCTCTCTTTCTCTCTCTCTCTCTGTCTCTCTCTGGTCAAATTAAAATAAATAAAGTTAAATAAAATAATGCTTTTTTTTTTTTAAAAAAAGGAATCATACAGAACTTCTAGGGATAATGAATACTATCAAGAAATCAAAACTTCCTTTGAAAGTATTAACAGCAGATTACACCATACGGAAGAAATAATCTTGACCTTGAAGACAAAACTTTCGACTTAGTTTAAACAACTGAGAAAAAGGTAAAAATAACCACTAAAAGTGAGAACAACATATGGGAAATCCTAGATGCTATTAAATGGCCAAATATTCACATAATACATATTACAGAAGATGAAAAGATGGGCAGAGGCTTAGAAAATATCTTTTATGATATACTATCTTAAAACTTTCCAAATCTAGAGAGGCAGATGGAAATTAAAATACAGAAAACACAAAGAACACCAAATATATTTAATGTAAGAAGATTCTCTCCAAGACACATCATAGCCAAATTGGTAAAAATCAAGACAAAGACAACATTCTAAAAATTACAAGAGAGAAATGCCAAGTTACTTACAAAAGTTATCCCATGAGACTAACATTGGACCTCTCAACTGAAACAATGCAGGCAAAGAAAGAATTGAAAAACATATTTAAAACTCTCAAAGAAAAAAATTTCAGCCAAGAATACTAAATCTGTCAAGATTATCTTTCAAACAGGAAGGAGAAACTAAATCATTCCCAGACAAACAAAAGCTTAAAGAATTTACCAAATGTAGGCCAGCTCATCAAGAGCTACTTAAGAGTCCTCAGTATGTTGCTTACAAGAAATACACCTCATTTACAAAGATATACACAGACTGAAAGAGAAGGGCTGGAAAAAGTCATTTTATGCAAACAAAAATGAAAAAAAAAAAAGGAGTCGTGATATCCCTATCACACGAAATAGACTTTGGGATAGAAGAGATAAGAAGGACACTACATTGTTCAAATGGATTAATTCACCAGGAAGATATTGGAGGCCAGCAGGTGGCATGGTAGTTAGGGCCCTGGACTCGCACCTGGCAAACCACAATTCAGGTCTTGGACTTGGAAGCTTTCTCTCTCTCTCTTTCTAATAAAATTAAAATAATAATAATAAATAAAGTTAAACAAATAATTACTTTAAAATGAATATATAACAATCATAAATATTTATGCACCTAGTGGCAAGACACCCAAATATATAAAAGAAAGATTGTTAAATCTAAACGTAGATATAGACCGCAGCACACTAGTTGATGGGGATTTCAGCACTCCACTGTCACCACTGTACAGGTCATCTAGACAAAAAATATACAAAGAGACACAGGGGCTAATTGATATCATGAACCAAATGTAGTCGACAGACATATATAGAGTATTCCACCCAGAAATTACAAAATATACTTTTTTCTAATCTCCACATAAAGCATTTTCAAAGACTGACCATATAATAGGCCAGAAAACAAGCCTCTACAACTGTAAAAGTGTAGAAACTATAGCCAGCATCTTCTCTGACAATAGAATTAAACTTGAAATCAACCACAGAAAGCCCTCAAAAATACACAAAAATATGGAATCAACCTACTCCTGAAGGACTTTAAAACTACTGGAGAAATTAATATTAAAAAATTAAGATTCAAATATTGAAACAAGTAATAATGTACACATTGCTCTCCATAACCTTTGGGACACAACAAAAGCCATCAGGAGAGAGAAGTCATAGCTATTAGTGCTCATGAGAAAAGAAAATAGAAAGGTGGCAAATAAATAACACTGTGACGTTTCAAGGAACTGGAAAATCAATAACAACAGCAACAGCAAAACAAAAATAAAAGAAATAGTAATTATTAGAGCTGAAATAAAATAAAACATCAATACAAAAAATCATGAAAAAGAAATCTGTTTTTTGAGAGGATAAGCAAAATTGACAAACCATCAAAAAACAAACAAACAGAAACAAAAACAAAAATGAAACAGAGAAAGAAACCAGATAGATAAAATGAAGCTGGTAATAATACAACCAATATGTCAGAAACGCACAAAAAATTATGATAGAATACCATGAGAAACTCTGTGTCAACAAACTAAAAACATAAATGAGATGGACAAATTTCTGGATTTGTACAAGTTACTGAGACAAAATCAGGAAGAAATAGAAAGCCTAAGTAGACCAATAACAAGTGATGAGATTTGATCACTAACAAATATTCTCCCAACAAAGAAATTTCCTAGTACAGATTCCTTCACTTCTGTATTCTGCATGACTTTTAAAGAGTTATTTCCAATTCTCTTCCAGCTATTTCTAAAGATTCCAAAGGAATGACCCCTCTCAAACTAATTCTATGAAGCCTTCATCACCTTGATACCAAAGCCAAAAAAAGGACATAAGTACAAAAGAAAACTACAGATCAATATTCTTGATTAATACTGATGCAAAAGTTCTCAACAAGATACTGGCAAACCCAATCCAAAAGCACATTAAGAAGATTATATACCACTACTAGGTAGGCTTTATCCCAGGAATGCAAGGATGATTCAACATGTACAAAACAATAAATATTATACATCACATTACCAGAAAGAAAAATAAAAACCATATGATTATATCTGTAGATGCAGAAAAATCATTTGATAAAATACAACATTCCTTCATGATCAAGAATCTCAGCAAAACAGGAGTAGAAGGGACATTTCTCAACATAATAAAAGTCATATGACAGACCAATTGCTAACATCATACTAAATAGGGAAAAAAATGAAAGCTTTCACCCTAAAAACTGGAACAAGAAGAGGCTGACCACTTTCCCCCTCCTATTCAACATAGCACTGTAAATCCTAGCCAATGCAATCAGATAAGAGTATAAAATAAAAGTCATGTAAATAGGAAAAGAAGCTAAATTGTCCCTATTTGCAGGTGATATGATTATATACATAGAAAGCCCAAAGGAATATATGAAAAAAACTCCTAGAAGTTATAAATGAATTTAGTAAAGTAGCAGAATATAAAATCAATATACAAAAACTATAGGATTTTTATACACCAATGATGAACAGACTGAAACAGGATTGAAGAAAGCAATCCCATTTACAACAGCCAAAAAACATATAAGATACCTAGAAACAAACCTAACCAAAGAGGGGAAATACTTCTACAAGGAAAACTATGAGAAATTGAAAAAAAAAATTGAGTATAATACAAAAAGAAAATGGAAAGACCTACCATGTTCTTGGATTGGAAGAATCAATACAATCAAAATGTAGTTCCACCCAACTTAATTTACATATCCATGCATTTCATTCCAATTGCCAGCAACAGTCTTCATATGAAGAGAAAAAGCAATAAAAAATTTGTCTGGAATCACAAAATATTCCATATTGCCAAGGTAATACTGTGCAAAAAGAATAAAATAAGAAGCAACTCACTGCTCAGTTTTAAAATATATTACAAATTGGTGGCAATCAAGAAAACATGAGACTAGCACAAAAATAGATACATAGGCACACCATCTTAAAGCTGAGTTGTGGTGGATTGTTTCAAGGTCAGCAGATCCCCAGCCTGTGAGTCCTGTGCCACCACTTGTGGGAGCCTGAGGAACGATCTGTGCAGCTTTCTCCCTTTGTCTCATGACCACGTCCACCAATGAGAATGCAAATTCACCAGCTACCCATCTTAACAGATTCAAGAACAAGGGAAAAGACTGTACAGAAAAGAGGTGGCAAAGAATAGAAGTTAATGTGGAGCTGAGGAAAGCTAAGAAGGATGACCAGATGCTGAAAAGGAAAAATGTAAGCTCATTTCCCAATGATGCTACTTCTCTACTGCAGAAAAGCCGCAACAACCTGGGCACTGTAAATTGGTCTGTTGATGACATTGTCAAAGGCATAAATGGCACCAGTTTGAAAATCCAACTCCAGACTACTCAAGCTACTAGGAAGCTGCTTTCTAGGGAACATCAACCCCCCATAGACAACATCATCTGGGCTGGATTGATTCCAAAATTTGTGTCCTTCTTGAGCAGAAATGATTGTAGTCCTATCCAGTTTGAATCTGCATGGGCACTCACTAACATTGCTTCTGGGACGTCAGAACAGACCAAGGACGTGGTGGACGGAAGTGGTATCCCAGCGTTCATTTCTCTGTTGGCCTCTCCCCACGCACACATCAGTGAACAAGCTGTGTGGGCTCTAGGAAACACCGCAGGAGATGGTTCAGTTTCCGGGACCTGGTTATCAAGTACGGAGCAGTTGACCCGCTATTGACTCTCCTTGCAGTTCCTGATATGTCATCGTTAGCATGTGGTCACTTACATAACCTTACTTGGACACTTTCAAACCTCTGCTGCAACAAGAATCTTGCACCCCCGCTAGATGCTGTTGAGCAGATTCTTCCTACTTTAATTTATCTTCTGCATCACGATGATCCAGAAGTATTAGCAGATACCTGCTGGGCTATTCCCTACCTTACTGATGGTCCAAATGAATGGATTGACATGGCTGTGAAAACAGGAGTTGTTTCCCAACTTGTGAAGCTTCTAGGAGCTACCGAAGAGCCCATTGTGACTCCTGCCCTAAGAGCCATAGGTAATATTGTCACTGGGACAGACGAGCAGACTCAGGTTGTGATAGATGGTGGAGCACTCGCAGTCTTCCCTAGCCTGCTAACTAACTCCAAAACAAATATTCAGAAAGAAGCTACATGGACAATGTCCAACATCACCTGTTGTGAATCACAGGTTAGTCCTGTTCCTCGTCAGCGTGCTCTCCAAGGCTGACTTTAAGACACAACAGGAGGTTGAATTGGCTGTGACCAACTACACAAGTGGTGGAATAGTTGAGCAGATTGTATATCTCATCCACTGTGGCATCATAGAACCACTGATGAACCTCTTAACTGTGAAAGATACCAAAATTATTCTGTTTACCTTGGATGCCATTTCAAATATCTTTTAGGCTGCTGGAGAAGCTGGGGGAAATTGAGAAACATATATATATATATATTACAGAATATTACTCAGATAAAAGAAACAATGAAACCCTGTTTTTTTTATTCAATGTGGATAAACATATAATAAAAGACTTAATGTTGAGCGATGTGAGCCAAACTATGAAAGACACATTGTATATTCTCACTCAATATGTACCAAATAACTGCACTCTATGGCAGAAATGGAAAGATCTAAAGATATGATAGTACAGAGGATAAGTGTAAAATAGCAGAGACTGTAAGGAAGGGGAATGAATGGTAGAGAGTGGGTGGTAGAGGGTGAGTGTGAAATGCACAGGGAAGAAACATTTAACATACAAAAAAAATGTAGTTTACTGTTGAAAAAAATATATATTGCTGGGACCAGTAGGTGGCATGGTGGTTAAAGGTTCTTGTCGACCACGGTTTCAGTCCTAAACTCAGTGCCTTGAAACTTATGCCAGGCACACATGTGTGCATGCCCAAGATCCCAGGAGGAGAATGAAAGGATTATGGCATGGCCGTCAGCTCTGGGAGGGGGTGTGATTTCTCACTTTCCTTCTCACTGTCTCTCTCTTTCTCTCTGGTGAGTGCACATGCTACCCTACGGCAAAAACATAAAGATATATATGATATTATATATCATATATATATGTATATATGCACACACATATAGCATATATCATGATGGAGACGACTTCATATAAAATGTGAAATGAATCTGAAAATAAATTTTATATATATATAAAACTTCACTTGTGGAGGTATGTTGAATATGAATTGTAACTCCTTAGGGACAGGAAGAATTAGAGGAAATGCAGCCAGTTACTCACTGACAAAATCTGACACAGTATGATTTAGTTTGAAAAGGAGTGTTCATCTTAGAGAGAGATAAAATCTATAAAATGTAGACTGTGGCCGTCTTGGACCTGGCTGTTCAGCCCAGTTTTTCTCAACTGAGGCACTGAAGTCCTGAGGCTTAAGCCATTTGAAGAAAAAAAAGAGTGGAGAAGGATTAGTACTTCCTTTTTTAAAAAATGATAAAGCCCATGATTCCTTGAATCACCTCCAGTCTTCCTGCTTCCTGGTAGAATTATTACCACAGATCTGAGTGTACAAACAGAAAATTAGTACTCAGATGGACTAATTATGCAAGTGGTGATAAAATAGACTGAAGACAAAATGAGAGAGCAAGTCTCTGAGTTCATGACACTGATTTCTCAGTAACTTGTCTCTGCATTTGCAGGAAGGCTGAGTAGTGGAAATGTGTTAGACAGAAAGTTATATTTGGACCTCTGTACAGATGGACTCTCTTTGTTTGTGGTATACTAGCTGTCACTTAGTTTCTTTTTAAATACTTCTGCATTTTATAAGATTTCTTTCTGAGGCAGCTGGTAGGAGTAGAAAAATATTTGAGGAGGTAAAGGGGTTTTTGAATTATATTGTAAGCAATGTCAAGGAATATTATTTAGTATGGAGGTATGGAAATGGTTTATAAATCGATGTCACTATATTGAAGTGGAGATTCTAACTGTTCTAATTATAAGAAGTACAATATATACTTGTGATGGATTAGCATGATAACTTGTAAAGATAAAGAGATGAAAAAAATCACACATAGTAAAAACTAACTTTGAAAATTCCTTAAATAACCCATAAAATATTTATGGTTTTGAGTTTCCAACCCTGAATAAAAACCTAATTAAAGAGCATGAGAACCATAGAATGTGACCAAAGAAAGCAGCCAGCCATGGAAATGTCTATGATCAGAGTTTTTGGCATTCAAACTATTTTGCCTCTCCAATAATTATTACACACTTAACTGAGATTTGGTAAAAATTTTTAAAGTACTTCTGCCTTAATTTTAAGATTTGTTTTATATTCTTTTAGTATTAAACCTCTATATTCTTATTTTAAGGCATTAGATTATTTTATTGCTGAGAGGATTAAACAAGATAACAAATGTGAACACTCCTAACATAGGTCTAATACATGATATGAATTGAAATATATTTGCTGGATTTGAATCTAAATCTTCCTTGATCACACACAATATACATTATTATTTGAAAAATTGAAGAGAAGAATGTAGCTACTCACTTCCTTGCATTTTAAGATAATATTTCCTATTATGCTCCCAAGTCTTTGTTTACTGAGTTTAGGATTTTCTAAACAGTAGCTTTTAATAATGTGACTCTATGGGACCAGCAGATGGCATAATGCCTACGTTGTTGGACTCCCATGTAGTTGACTGTGGTTCAAATACCCGACCCAGTGGCTTAAATTCATGCCAGACACATATGCATGCATGCTCAGGATCCCAAGAGGAGAATGGAGGAGAAGGGATTGCGGCGTGGCCATCTTCCCTGGGGAGTGATTTCTTGCTCTCTGTCTCGCTGTCTCTCTCTCTGCCTTTCTGGTGAGCACACATGGCCTATAGCAAAAAAACTTTTCCAATAAATAAATAAATAAATAAAATGACTCTATTGTAAGGTGAGCTGTCCAACACCTACTTCACATGTTCCTTCTAGCTATTGATCTATAGAAGTAGTAGAAGGAAGATCTGAAGATATAAAATAAAGAATCGTCTATATAGAAGGGAATTAAATACATAAAAGTTGATGAGGTCTGGTGAAGTGGTAATACAGTAAGTAGACTATAGGGTTATAACAGTATTTGAAGCTGTGTGGGTTGAAAGAAAAATGAGGTAAACTGAAAGTGATATACCATAAAAACTGAGAATTAAATAAGCAGAAAAGAGATAGTATTTTTAAAAGCACATGGTATTCTTTGTACTGGTTACCAGATATTTCTGGCTCTTTATCTTCTGAATACACGGGAGTTTCTATTTGTTGAATTACCTATAGTTTGATGGGCCATATAATTTTGAGCAATAATATCAGTATGGATTTGACCTATGTGATATGTAGGCTGTAAAAATTAATAACTGTTATAAGACCCTTAAGAATTCTTTTTTCTTTTAATTTTGTAAATTGTAATATTTAAGATGGCAGCTGGTCCTCCATTTTGAGTCCCTAAACGTCAACAATGAGCTGGGCCTTTCCTCCCTTTTCCGACTAACCTGTGTGGTCTTACTATAAGAGAGAGAAATACATCTGCTGTTTTGAGTCACTGAAGTTTTTTAGTTAGTGGTAATTGCAACACTTGTTCACTTTATTTGCTATTATAGCATATCCTACCTTATTCTCACTGATCAGAGTATGTGAGTTAATAATGACATATTTAGCAAAACACAAGGTAGGTGAAGAATGAGTGAAGAATATTAAATTTAGCTCATCAGATATATTTATATCTATCTACCTATACATATATGTGTATGTATACATATGCATATTTATGTATGAATACATAGATATATGTCTATGTACATAGGCATACAAGTACACACACACACATATATATATGTATGTATGTAAAGTCATGTATCACTTAATGGGAGTGATATTTTCTGAGAAATGCATAATCAGGCAATTTCATTATTGTGGGAACATTATAAAGTATACTTAAATACACCTGGGTGGTATAGTCTGCTACACACCTTGGCTATATGATATGGTCTATTACTCCTGGCTACAAACCTGCACAGCTTGCTACTGTATGGAATACAGAAGGCAGTTGTAACACCATGGTAAATATTTGTGTATCTCAACGTATCAAAACATAGAAAAGATACACTTAAAATAGTGTATAAAACATAAAGAATGGTAGATCTATATAGGACAATTATAAATGGAGCTTGTGGTTCTGGTCGTTCCTCTGGGTAAGTCAGTGAGTTAGTGGTGAGTGAATGTGAAGGACTGGAACATTACTGTACACTTATTTAGGCTTCATAAACACTGGACACTTAACTAAATTTATTTAAAAAATTTCTTCAATAATAAGTTAACCTTAACTTACTGTAACTTTTTATTTTGTAAACTTAATTTTTTTTAACTTTTTGACTCTCTTGTAATAACATTTTACTTAAAACAAACATTGAACAGCTGTACAAATATATTTTTTTCTTTAGATCCTTTTTCTCTCAGCTTTTTTTCTATTGCTTTTTTTTTAGCTTCTTAAATTTTTGTTAAAAACTAAGACAAAAGAACATATATTTCCCTAGGCCTACGCAGGGTCAAGATCATCAATATCACTGTCTTCTACCTCCCCATCTTGTCCCACTGGAAGATCTTCAGGAATAATAACACACATGTAACTGTCATCTCTTCTGGAACATATTTCAAAGTACCTGCTTGAGGCTCTCTTGAGGAAGTGTCAGTCTTTTCAGAAATATATCCATGGTGGTTTGCCTGCTTTGTTTCTTTTTATTTCCTAAATTTGTTTGCAAGCAGATAATGATCGTGAACATTTCTCTCTATTAAAGAAAATGATTTGGTATTAGGGTCCATGCCCTTTTTTAGGGTCCATGCTTTTAAACAATTTTTTAGAGGTTTTTGCCTTAGGGTGCATTTACTTGCTGGAGAGAGAGAGAGAGACAGAGACAGAGACGGTGAGAGAGAAAGTGAGAAATCATTTGCCAGGAGGATGGCCATCCTGCAATCCTATCATAGGATGGGAGAGTGTTGAGATGCGTCATGAAGTCCTTGGTTCTTTGGGTCCAGATCTCTGAAATTAGAGAGCTGTTCCTAGGTGCAAAATAAAGCCACAAGTACAATAAAAGTAGGTAGGAAAGAGAGTTTAATAGGAAAGAAAGATTTTAGAAAAGAAGTACATGCAAAAGACCTTAGGGCCGGGCAGGTTACTAGGTAGCAACTACTGCATTTGGAACTGGTTTAGGTGATATTTTTATTACCAGAGGTGATCATGAATATTTAACAGTGAGAGGTCTGTCACACTATCTATGTCCTTCGTTTGAATTCCAGGGCTTTTTCCTGTGCTTGAGTATCTCTCTCACAGGTGAAAAATTTGAGGAATTTGATTACCTAACTGTGCATATCCAGTGTGAGCCAGGATGTTTAATTAGGATAGACTCCCCAATAAGTTTATTGCCCCAGTGGGAATCAGGATGTTGACCACATATCCAGTCCAGGATGTTTAATTAGGATAGACTCCCCAATAAGTTTATTGCCCCAGTGGGAATCAGGATGTTGACCAAACTGTTTGGTTGGGTCTTTTTGTATTTATGAAGAATGATAACAGGGAAATTTACAATCATCCCTATGTATCTTCCTTAGGTAACAAGGAAGAAAACTGGTATTTGCCTCACCTTCCCGGTACCAGGAGCTGGGTGGGAAGAAGGCATCTCACAGAGGGTTTGGTTGTAACTCCTGATAAATTGTGATTGATGTGACATGTGTCCTTCTGCTATTCTCTCAGGGCTGCCCGCTCATTACTAGCTAACTGCCTACCACAATCCCCTCCTCTCCGTCCTCCTCCGTCCTCCTCCCAGTATCTTGGGCACATATGCACACATGTCTGGTGTGAGTTTCAAGCCACAGGGTATGGGACTACAACCGTGGTCAGTCATGTGGGAACCTAGTAAAATAACTCCTCTGCCATCTGCAGACCCTGCTTTGAAACATTTTAAGGAGCTTCGTGAACTTTGCAAAAGCTTCTGCTAAATCCTCTATTGTGATTTTTTTGGGGGTTGTCAACCTTTTCTTCTGCAGTTTCCTTTTTTGCCACAATTTCAGCTATGTGTTCCTATTCCAGTTCCAACAACTCTTTTATTAGTCAATTCCTTAGGAATCACTTCAACTAGCTTCTAAATGTCACCCACATCCACATCCAAGTTAAAACTGCTTTTCATCCCAAGTACATCTTGTTTATTTTGCAACTTCTTTATCTATGGCAAATCCTTTAAAGTCCTGGGTTAAACTCTTGAGTATCTTCTTCCAGATGCCATTCACATATTCCTTAGTGACATGACTTCAAGTTGAAGCAAGAGATTTTGTTTGGAGATGTTTTTCAGTCTATTTGTTTATTTATTTCAGAGATAGAGAGAGAAAATGAGATAGAGATAAAGAGAGATCCACAACAGAACCCCATAGAGCAATTTACTCACAATCTTAATCGGCCTAGATCATGAACATGCATGTTTGCTGCTTATGTGCTCAGGGAGATCTTGGGATATAAGCACAGGACATTTCCCATGTGGGTCCAGTTATGGTATCACTGTTATATCCCCTGTCCCTCAAAGAAGGGTTCTTGATGCAGTATAGATGTGGTAATCCTTTCAAAATCTCATCAGTGTCTTCTCACTGTCTTTCTCAGTTACAACTTAGGCAACTGAGTTGCTTGGACAAATGACCTCCTCAATTAGTAGGCCTTAAAAGCTACTATAACTCTTTGATCCATTGGTTGGAGTAGAGATGGGTTTTGGAGGGAGAAATGCCACTTTGATATTGAGATGACGATCACTAGGAAAAGGAGGATGTGTGGGTATGTTATCAACAATAAGCAAAAATCTCCAAACAATATTCTCCAAAAAATACTTCTCCATTTTCCTGGCAGAGTAATTTATTAGGTTATTTTAGAACAGTAGATGAGTCATTCCTGACTTCTTAATGCTCTCATAGTACTCTGGTAGTATGTGCTTATTGATATCCTTGAAGGCCTTGGTGTTTTCACTGTACCAGATCACAAATGGTTTTATTTAATAGCCTACAACACTGTCCCCATGCAAGACTATTAATTATGTTCTCAAAATCCTTGAAACTTGGCATTGAATTGAATTCTGTATGGATGAATGCTCTTTCAAGTATTGTTTCCAGGACAGGGAGCTTTCATCCATATTAAACATTTTGCTTTGGTAAGTAATTTTCCTTCATAATCAGCTCATCTAGAGTTTTCAAAAATTCTTCAACTGTCTTCACATCAGCACTCAGACTCACCACTCACTCTCATATTTTGTAATGAATAACTATTGCTGAATTGTTTAAGTCACCCAGAGCTAGTAGTAAATGGAAAATCATAGTGGGGTCCATCTTTTTCTTTCAACATCACAAACATTTTGTTTTGGCTTTGATCTTCTTGATCCTCAGAGGGACATGCTTCTGCATCTGGTCTTCAATCCAGGTCATTAGATGCTCCTCTATATTTGATATCTGTCCTTCCCAAACTTTTGTTAGTACCATTGCCTTCAATGAAGCAGATCCTTTAACAGATTGTCATATTGTTTTCTTTTTTTAGGTGTTTGCCATGGGGCATATGTGCTCTCCAGAGAGAAAAAGTGAGAAAGAAAGTGGGTTATCACTCCCCTAGAAGAGATGGGCATGCCATAATCCCTTCTTCTTCATTCTCCTGGGATTTGGGGTATGCATGCACATGCAGCTGGCATGATTTTCAAGCTGTCAGGTCCAGGACTCGAAATGTGGTTGGCCTTATAGGAGTTCAGTGCTTTATCCATCATGCTATCTTTTGGCCCCTCTGTCACTTTGTTCTTGTTCTTCAAAATCGTAGCTAGGGTAGAATGTGATATATCTGTCTGACACTCAGAAATCATCACTGATTTTCCACCTTCATAGTGTTTAATCACTTTTTAATTTTGTTTCTCAGTAAATTGCTTAATGTGACCTTTTGACTGGTTAACAATAGCAGTGATCTTTGTATGGTTAAGGGCCAAAGTGAACAAAACAGCCCAAAATTAAATCAAGCACAAGAGAAATGATGCAATCAAATGAGGTTGTAACCAGGAGATGTATCAAACTTCTGCCAATGTAAGAAGGAATGTGTATTGTTTTACTGTAAGTAGAAGTATACCTAAAATAATGCTAAAAGTATAGTGAAGTAAATTTGTAAACAAGTAACATAACCAATTAGTATCACTATTGAGTATTATGTTATGTACACAATTTCATGTGCTATACTTTGATATGAAAGGCAGCACAGATATGTTTACACCAGCATCACCACAAACGTGAATAACTCTCTGTACTATGACATTATGAGGACTATCATGTCTCTAGGCAATAGGAATTTTTCAGCTCTATGTGGTTCATCATCCACTGAAATGTTATGTGGCACATGATTATACTATATATAACTGACCATGTGTTTGTGTCTGTGTGTGTATATTGCTAAACTTATGTTAGGGTTGTATCTTGATAAACCCATCATAATTAGTGTTAAGTTGAAATGCATTGAATACAGTTAATCTACTGAACCTCAAATTTTAGTCTAGCCTATCTTAGACATGCTCAGAACACTTACATTAGCTTATAGCTGGGTGAACTTATCTAACACAAAGCCTACTTAATAATAAATTGTTGAATATCTCATGTTATTTATGAAATGCTTTGCTGAAAGTGGAAAAGAGAATGACTCACTGCCACTGCCCAGCATAGTGAGAGACTATTATACTGCATATCATTAGCCTGAGGAAAATATCAAAATTAAAAATTTCTAATATAGTTTCTACTGAATACATATAGATTTCATACCATCATAAAGTAAAAAAAAATAGCGATAACTCTACTGTAAGCTAGGAATTGTATGTGTACATATATAAATATATATATAATGTGTGTGTGTGTGTGTGTGTGTGTGTGTGTGTGTGTATATAGAGAGAGGCAGAGAGAGAACAAATGTTTGTGTTTTTTTGTATTGAGAGAAAACATAAATAAGAAATCTGGATGTTGCAGAGAAAATGCATGAAATAATTTATGAGCTTTCATTTGTATTGGTTGGTCACAAAAGGAAGGAGAAGACTAGGAGAATATTAGAAATAGAGGAAGTGGAAGATAGGCTTTCATTTTTTTCTTTCAAAAGATGGAGAGATCAGTGCATACATGAATGTAAAGAGAAACTAACATAAATAGAGATGGGTAGGGGTAGTAGAATTCCTGGGATGAGAGAATGAGACTAGGCCCTAAGGATTCAATGTTGGGTGGGACTGATTGGATAAACCTCTTCTCTATTTCTCCATTTTGTAGGAATTTGGGGCACATTCATATGTGTGTCTAGTGAGTTTTTCAAGCCACTGTGGTTGTCATTCAAATTGCACAATTGGCCTCATAGAATCCAGCTCCCTTAACCACTAGGCCATAGGATTGGCCATTCTTCCTTTGTAATTGAAAGGGAAAAAGAGATGCAAACTGGCACAAATGGCTGGTTATCGAATAAAATACTGCGTTCAATATTAGCATTAAAACTCATCTTGTGTTTTATCAGGGAAAAATCTTAAATTCAAATATTTTAAAGCCTGTGATATAAATGCTAATCACTATCATTGTTCTGGCACAATTGTACTGTGGCCAGCATCCCATCTCTGCTCACTGTGCACTGAGCCTCCCACACATCACTTCTAAACTTTTGAAGAAACCTTTCTCAGCGAGATTTGCAGAGTATACTTTACACCTTGAGTTTTAAAATTCACAAAATTATATCTAGAGCAGGTACCAATTTACAAAGGGTGTATCACCTTGAAAAGAATAATTTGCCAGTGGGGCAAAGTTTACCTAACAAACAGACTTCTGCTGTGAGAGGAAGAATAAGTGGGAGCAAAATTATAGAGGGAAAAAACACTTAAGTCTACCTAACTCCTTGATGAAGAAATTAGACTACTGTGTAGCTCAGAAATTATATATAAATGCCAAGATCTAAAGCAATGCTTCTCAAATTTTAGTAGGCGTCAGGATCATCTGTCAAGTGTGTTAAAATTGCAGGTGTTGGGGACTGTGCTGAAATTTATTGACTGAGAACTTGGAAGCAAGGGGCCTGAGGTTTTGTCTTTTGATCAAATTATCAATTGACTTGATGTACTTCAAAGTTCTAGACTTACTGATCATAACGTTTCCCATTAACCTTCTATGACTTTAATTCATCTTAAGTAGAGGAAGAGGTGCTATCTGGTTCTGAGCAGCGTGACTGTATTGCTTAATGAGGAACTAAGAAAGTTAAGAATCACAGACCATGAACATTAAAATCTGAAAGGGATCTTGCCGCTTGACTTGTCAATTAACACTTTATCAATGTGGAGACTGTGGCTTAAACTGCATATAAATCTTTTCTAAGGTCACAAAATGACACAAATTCTGAGACTCAAAATCCAAGATTTTGACTTGAACCTTTAACACCCATGTGTACTTAAACATTCTCATATGAATTTCTTCTGCCAAAATTATTCTACTATTTTCCTAAAACCCATTATTTGTTGTGGTTATGGTCTGAGTACAACTCTCCTGATTGGTGCAGCCCAACCCTTCAGGTTTGCCTTTTAGACTTGGGGACCTCCAGCAGACCTCTGCCACCTGCTTCCTAAGTCCCACCCACTCACCAGGAAACTTGGATTCCACTCTGAGGGCACCTTTCCTCCTTGGTGCAACCTTAACCCTTCAGGTTTGCATTTGGGACTTGAGCCTCTTCATTAATCCGTATCTCCTAACCTCATCCCTAGCTCATCAGGAGCTGAAAGGCTGGTAGACGAATCAGTTATCTGAAGCTGTCAATATAAACTTTATCTGCTCTAATCCCACAGACTTCAAACAGGAACACACCTGGAATCTAGGGTAATACTCCCTACTCTGATACCTCAGAATTTTCTCCAATAAATAGGAAAAGGGAATATATCATCAGATGACCAAAAACCTGCGCAGAGACAGAAGAAACATGAGAAAACAAGGAAATAATGCTCCTAAACAATATTAGCCTGATTCTCTGTTTTTTTTTAACTCTATCTTTTCTGTTTTGAAAAATCTTAAACCTGCAGCAAAATAGTATAAACCTTTGTATACTCTTTATATATGTTTTCAATTCTTTTTAAAAACATTTTATCACATATTCTTTATAGTTCAATAGATGGATACAGCTATATTTGCCAATGTGTTTCAAAATAAGAGGCAAGCATTGGTTTTGAACTTATATGAACAGACCTATATTGTGCATGCTATTTTGTATCTCATCTTTTTTTATTCTTATACAATTTATGAGATTGATTTATGTTGTCGCAAAAGCTATAATTGGTTCATTTTGGATTACTCATATTATTTCATATATTTGTGTACATAGTTTACTAATCCTTTCTGATGTTAAGAGACATTTGCATTTTTTCAAATTCTTCCCATTGTAAACAGTATTGGTATAAGCGATATTAAATATGTCTCTTGGTACCCATGCTTGTATTTCTGTTAAATGTATACATAGCAGTGGTAGAGGGAATCAGGGACATACATCTTCAGTTCAGTTTTTTAAAGTTTACTTATTTCTTTCATGAGAGAGAAAGATAAGCATAGTCAACAGGGTCTCATGCCATAATCCACCACCCTCAATCCCAGTATTCCCAGTCAGGAAGGCTTACAGGCTTTTGCCCAGCAGTTACAGGTCATTCAGGGAACCAAAGCCACAGTCTTCCACATAGATTCCACATTGCTGAACAATGTTTTACTATTGTACCAAATAGCTGGTTTTCAGTTTTACTATATAATATAAAACTTTTGGGGCCCATCAGGTAGTGTGGAGGTTAAGGTAGCAGGATCCCACATGGATGTGTGCTTTGATTCCCAGACTCAGTGGCTTGAGAATCACAAAAGGCTCATGTGTGTGCATGCCCAAAATCCCAAGAGGAGGATGGAGGAGAACAGATTGTGGCATGGCCATTTCCTATGGGGGGTGGGGTGGGGGGGTGATTTCTCACTTTCTCTCTCTGTTTCTTTCTAGTGAGCACAGTGTACCCTATAACAATAACAACAACAATCTGAAGAAAAATATATTTAAAAAATAAATAAATAAGCAACAACAAAAAATAAAAACAAAAACACCCCCAGATTTTTCCAGAGGGACTTTTATCCCCCTTCCCCACAGCAAGGTAACAGAGTTTTGGTGCTCTGTATACTTTCTAACATAATGGTGTCACACTTTTAAATTCTGGTCAATTTGATATGTATGTTCAATACTATTTCTTTGTCTTATTAGTTTATATTTCCCAAGCTTGAGCCCCTTTTTATGTTTATTGATTGGTTTTGGTAATAGCTCATATTAAGAAATAATTTTTAAGTCTAAGAGTTATCTTAGAAATGTATACTGAAATTGAGACCAGCAAATGGCATAATGGTTATGTCACTGGACTCCCACGTAGTCAACTGTGGTTCAAGTCCCAGTCCTTGTGGCTTAAAACTCACGCCAGGTGTGTGTGCATGCATGCCCAAGATCCTGAGAGGAGAATGGAGAAGGGATTGTGTCACGGCCATCCCCCTGGGGGTGATTTCTCACTTTCTGTCTCTCTGTCTCTCCATTGAGAAAAGAAAAAAAAATGTTTACTGCAATGTTTCAGGGTGTACAGGGTGTAATGTCAATTTACTTTAAAATAGTTCTGTTAAAAAAAAAAGGCAAAGACAAGTAACATTCAGTGACACAGTGACTCCAAAAAATAAGTAGTCTACAAATAAATAAAAAAATTCTAGAAGAACTCTGTTGACAAGCTATAAAATTTTTCAAGATATTAAAGTAAATGTAGACAAAAATAGAGATACCATGAGGGAAAAAAAGATTAAAAAAATAACAACAGCAAAAAATAAATAAATAGGGGAACATCTGGGAATTTCTATACCTCATTAAATGCCCAAATTATATGCATAATGGATATTTCAGAAGGTGAAAAAGCTGGTAAAGGCATGAAAAACTTTTCCTTGAAATACCATCTGAAAACTTACCAAATAAACAACATAAAAACAACATGGAGAAATTCAAATGTAGAAATAAAAATAACTTCAAATAGAATCAATATAAAAATATACTTCCCCTGTCACATCATAGCCAGATTGGTAAAAATCAAAGACAAAGACAATATTCTAAAAATAGCAAGGGAGGGACCAGCAGTTAGCGTAATGGCTATGTCGCTGGACTCCCATGTAGTCTACTGTGGTTCGAGTCCTGGACCCAGTGGCTTAAAACTCACACTGTGCACATGTGCATGCGTGCCCAAGATCCCAAGAGGAGAATGGAGAAGAAGGGATTGTGGCATGGCCATCCCCCCTGGGGGGTGATTTCTCACTTTCGGTCTCTCTGTCTCTCTGGCGAGTGCATGCACCCTATAGCAAAAACCTCTCCAAAAAAAAAAAAAAAGGAGAAATGACAAGTTACTTACAAAGTTATCCTATTAGGCTAAATCAGACTTTGCAAATGAAACAATGCAGGCAAGGACCCGGCAAGATTATCCTTCAAATACAAAGAACAAATAAAATTATTCTCAGATAAACAAAAACTGAAAGAATTCACCAACACCAAACCAGCTCTTCAGGAAGTACTGAAGGGAGACCTATATCAGGAAAACTAAAGCGAGACAAACAGACGTAAGAGAAAAAAAATAGCTAACAAAATGGCAAGGATAAGTCTGCAAATATTGATAATAACACTGAATGTTAATGGATTAAATTCTCCAATTAAAAGACACAGACTGACTATGAGGAGCCCTCTATAGGTTCCTTGTAAGAAACACACTTCACTGATAAAGACAGACTGAAAGTGAAGGGATGGAAAAATATTCCATGCAAATGGAATCTACAAAAAAGCTGGAGTCATGATACTAATATCATACAAAATAGACTTCAAGACAAGAGCTGTAAGAAGAGATAAAGAAGGATACTATATAGTTAAAGGTCTAGTTCACTAAGAAAATAAAACACCCATAAATATCTATGCACTCGGGGCCAAAAGGTGGCGTAATGGCTATGTCGTTGGACTTCCATGTAGTCGACCATGGTTCACTCCAGCCGGGGATGTGTGTGTGTGTGTGTGTGTGCTCAAGATCCTGAGAGGAGAATGGAGGAGAAGGGATTGCGGCATGGCCATCCCCGGTGGAGGGGCGATATCTCGCTTTCTGGCTCTCTGTCTCTCTCTCTCTGGTGAGTGCATGCGCCCTATAGCAAAAACCTCTCAAAATATATATACATGTGTGTATACACACACACACACACTCACATACACCCAACACTGGGTCACCAAAATATGTGAAAGAGAGACTGTTAGATCTAAAGGGAGAGAGAGACTGCAACATAATGATAGTTGGGGATCTCAATACCCTGCTGTCTCTTCTAGACAGATCATCTAGATTAAAAATAAAGAGATACAAGATATAAAGGATACCTTAAATCAAATGGACTTGACAGACATCTATTGAATATTTCACCCAACAGCCACAAAATACACGTTTTTCTCACCCCCACATGGAACATTTTTGAAGGTAGACCATATGGTAGGGCACAAAATAAGCCTTTATAAATTCAAATAGATAGAAAATATATCCAGCATATTTCTTGACCACAGTGGAATCAAATTTGAAATCAGCAGGACCAGCAGTTAGCGTAATGGTCATGTCACTGGACTCCCACGTAGTCGACCGCGGTTTGTGTCCCGGACCCGGTGGCTTAAAACACACACGTGTGTTTGCCCAAGATCCTGAGAGTTGAAAGGAGGAGAAGGGATTGTGGCGTGGCCATCCCCCCAGGGGTGATTTCTCACTTTCTGTCTCTCTGTCTCTCTCTGTCTGGCGAGTGCATGTGCCCTATAGCAAAAACCTCTCCAAAAAAAAAAAAATTTGAAATCAGCTACAGAAGAACCCTCAAAAATACACAAACACATGGAAATTAAACAACCTACTCATGGATAACTTCACAACCACTGAAAAAATTAATACTGAAATAATTCATTGAAACCAACGATAATGAACAAATAAGTTTTCATACCTTGGGACACAGAAAAAGCACTCATAAGAGGGAAGTTCATAGTAATTGGTGCCTACAAGAAAAAAAAAAAAAAAAAAAAAAACTACACAGAGAACAGCAAGTGGCATGGTAGTTAAGGTGTTGGACTCTCACGTGGCCAACTGGTTTGAGCCCCAGACCTATCAGCTTGCTTTCTCACTCTCCCTCTCTCTCTCTCTTTAGTGAGTGCACATGCTCTGTAATAAATTTTAAAATAATAATGATAAATAAAATTAAATAAATAATTATTTTTTAAAAAAACTATACACAGAAAATTAGTGAAACCAAAAGCTGATTATTTGAGACAATACGTGAAACTGACACACAGTTAGCTAGACTAATCAAGAACAGAGAAAGGAACCAGATAAATCAAGTAAGCAATAAAACAGGAAATATTACAACAGACATAACAGAAATACAAAATATCATGAGATAATACTAGGAACAATTACATGCCAACAAATAAGAAAACCTAGATGAGATGGATAAATTTCTGGCTACATATAATTTACCAAGATTGAGCCAGAAACAAAAAGCATGAATAGACCAATAACAAGCAATGAGACTGAATCAGTAATAGTCTTCACCCCCAAAAAGAAATATACAAATAGAACTACTCTAAGTCCCAGTAATTCTTCTTTTATGTATCTACCCACAGGATAGGAAAATCCTCAGTCAGAAAAACGCTTGCATATCCATGTTTATTGCAGCATTATTCACAACTGCTAGGACATGACCCAACCCAAATGTCCAAGAACAGATGAGTGTATCCAAAAAATGTGGCACATATTCACTATGGAATATGATTCAGTCATAGAAAACAATGAGCCCCTGACATTTGATAGAAAGTTGATGAATATGGAAGATTTAATGCTAACCCAAGCAAGCCAAACTATGAAAGGTAGGCATTATATGTCCCTGCATAATATACACTGAATGTCTGCACTCTACAGCAGAAACTGAAAAACCAAAAGGTATACTAGCAGGGAGGGCAACTGTAGACACTAGAGACAATATAGTAGGAGATGGATAATAAGGTCAGGAGAGAGCAGATTAGGGAGAAAAGAAACAAAACATTTCTAAATACAAAAATGACGTCATCTGTTGATAATATATATGGCAATGTCTTTTCTTTGATTAATATCCACTATATTCATGCTGAGGAAAACCATGTCTTTACCCTGTAAAGACATACAGTGACTAAATGTAAATTAAAAAAAGAAAAAAAACCATTATTTCTTGTATTTCTAGACATCTTGCTTTTCTCTTAAGTGTTCTAATTCACAAGGGTAAAAGAAAACTGGTTACACTTTGTGGGCTGATTTTCTGGATTATATCTTTGTGGGAGGGACAGATGGCACATGTTCATGGAACAATATGAAGCACCTCTCTCCCAAACATATGCACTTACTGTCTTCCTTGCCCTCGCATCCCATCTTCTGAACACACATGGTTTCCCAATTTCCTCCAGAAAAAAATTAATCTGAGGATTTAAGTAATTTCCTCTTACTGTGGTTTTTAAAACACTGTAATATTGGGAAGAGCTGATTCATTATAGTACCAATAATTTTACAAAATAAGTGGATTTTTGATTATTTCTTTCTGTGATTGGAATATTTTAAAGCAGAAAGAAACTACTAGAGACCTTTTGTTTAAGAGAAAGAAAATAATTTGATACTATAAGTAGGGTATAAAAGGGGGATTGAAAGGAAAGTAAAGATCTATAATTTATCATAATTTTTCCTAGGATTGGCACAAGATGTCCCTGACAAAAAATATTGAGAAGTCAAGCCAAGGAGGACTACTTGATTATTTTCTTCCTTTTTATTTTCATAATCACCTGAAATGTTAAACCCTAAATAACTGGTTTATAAACCATATCATATATTACATCTCCTCCATTTGAAATACCTACCATGATTATTTTTTCTTGAACATCATACTAATAAAACAGAAAATGCATTTCAAACTTTGATAAAAAATTTTCTTTATCATGTATTATTTTTCCTATTAATTCATTAACTTTTGCATTGGAATGTTGAGTTTATTGTTTTGTTATAAATTTTTTGAAAGAGATTTCTGCTATAGGGCATGTGTGCATGCCACAGAGACAAACAGAGAGACAGAAATCAATAAATCACCCCCAGGGGTGATGACCACACTGCAATCCCTTCTGCTCCATTGTCCTTTCAGGATTTTGGGCATTCACGCACATGTGCCTGGAGGGAGTTTGAAGCCACCGGATCCAGGACTCAAACCATGGTCGACTATGTGGGAATCCGGTGATATAGCCATTATGTCATCTGTTGGTCTCAGTTTTGTTTTAAATTTCTCATGACCTATGATTCTAAAAACAAAAATTTAAATATAAGCTATTGCCTAGAATAACAGACTTAATTAACAGCTGTTACTAAAGTCTGCATATCAAGAAAGAAATAGTTGAATAATAAAACTATAGGCAGACAAATTATATGAGTAGATAATTCAGAGGCAAAATAAGTAATAAAGTACAATAATAAAAATTTAAGTTCAGTTGCACAATCAATTTGGATACTTCACATTAAAACATTGACACATTGTATTTTATGTCACAATGACAAAAATTAATAAGAATGACAATAATCAATGATGGAAAAAATTGTCAAGAAATATGCATTCTCATATACTTTACAAAGGAATGTGAATTGGCTTAGCATCTTTCAAAAGGGGTTTAGCATCATGTACCACAACTGTTTGTATCTCTCATTCAGAAATGCTATTTCTAAGATTGCATGCAAAAAAAAAGCACCACAAATCTAAACAATTAAGTTCACTGTGCTATTATTTCTAATAGAAAATATTAGAATGCAGGCATATGTGGTTTTTATTGTGCTTTGCTTTGTTGTACATTGCAGATATTGTATTCTTTTACAAATTGAATGTTTGTGGGAACTCTGCTTTGAGCAAATCTATTGGTGCCATATTTTCTTTCTTTCTTTCGTTTTCTTTTCTCTTTTTTTTTTTTTTTTTTTTGAGAGGTTTTTGCTATAGGGCACGTGCACTTGCTAGAAAGACAGAGAGACAGAAAGCAAGAAATCAGCCCCCAGGGGAAATAGCCACGCCGCAATCCCTTCTCCTCCATTCTCTCAGGATCTTGGACGCACATGCACACGTGCCCGGCGTGAGTTAAAGCAGCTGGGCCTGAGACTCGAACTGCGGTCGACTACATGGGAGTCCAGCGACATAACCATTTTGCTAACTGCTGGTCCCTTGGTGCCATATTTTCAATAGCATGTGCTCACTTCCTGTCTCTGTGTCACATTTTGGTGATTATTGCAATATTTCAGACTTTTTCATCATCATTATTGTATCTGTTGCCATTATCTGTGATTAGTGATCTTTGCTATTACCATTATAATTGTTTGGAAGCACAAATGAACTGTACAAAAATAAGACAACAAACTCAGATGGTCCTTTCCTGACCGCTCCCCAGCCTCCTCCACTGGGGAGCCATTTTTTTTCAACCAGCAAGGGTCAAGTGGCCCAGCAGTTTTGGTGTGAAGAATGTACATGGTTCTGGAGCATAGAGAAGGTTCACTAAGGCCTCCGTGTTCGTGGGTGGGATGGAAAGAGGGAGTAGGTTAAGGGCTCCTGAAGAAGAGAGGGGAGAAACCTGGAGGGAGAGAGGCAGAGATTCAGAGGGGAGGAAGAATGGAGACCTGGTAGGTGGGGATTAGAGGACAGAGGCCCAGTGGGTAGGAA
>NW_006202806.1:1541853-1575277 GCF_000334495.1 Tupaia belangeri chinensis
AGAGAGATAGAAGTAAAGACATAGAAAGATGGTCAAATGGGGCCTTGCCAGACAATAACCAAATTCAAGTCCTGGCTCTGGAACTTATTAATGGTATGATCCTGAGTAAGTCACTTAACCTTTCTGTGACCTTGGGCAAATTAATTAACCTCTTTGTTCCTTACTTTCCTATCTACAAAAATAAGATGATAATAGGCCTGGAACACAGGGTGTACACCGGGGGGATGGCCATGCCATAATCCTTTGTCCTCCACTCTCCTGTTGGGATTTTGGGCACACACAAGCACCTGGTGTGAGTTTTAAGCCACCAGGTCCTAGTGTCAAATTGCTGTCGACTATGTGGGAGTCCAGCAATGTAACCATTATGCCATCTGCTGGTCCCATCTCTCACTTTAAATCAAAAGCTAGAATTGATTAAACTTAATGAGGAAGGCATGTAGAAAAAAACAAGATAAGCTTAATGCTAGGCTTCTTATGCCAGTTAGTCAAGTTGTAAATGCAAAGGAAATTAAAAGTCCTGCTCTAGTGAACACACAAATAAAGTGAAAGAGCCCTGTCCCTGATATGTAAAAAGCTGTCATGGTCCGAATAAAAAACAAACCAATCACAACATTTCCTTTATCCAAAGCCTAATCCAGAGCAAGATCCTAACTCTCTTCAGTTCTATGAAGGATAAAACAGGTGAGGAAGCTGCAGAAGAAAAAAATTGAAACTAGAAGATGTTGGTTCGTAACGTTTACAAGCGCAAAGCTGACTCCATAAAATAAAATGCAAAGTAAAGCAGCAAGTGCTGATGTAAAAGTAAGTTATCTGGAGATTCCAACTTCAGATGATTGATGAAGGTGGTTACACAAAGGAACAGATTTTTAATGTAGATGAACCAGCCTTCTATTGGAAATAGATGCCACCTAGGACTTTCACAGCTGGTAAGGTTAAGTCAATGCCTGGCTACAATTCTCCCAAAACAGGTTGACTCTCTTGTTAAGGGATAATACAACTGGTTTCTTTAAGTTGAAGTCAATGTTCACTCACTACTCCAACAACCCTAGGGCATCTAAATGATGCTAAGTCTATTCTAACTGTGTTCTAGAAATAAAACAATAAAGCTTGGAGACAGCACATCCTTTTAGCATCATGGTTTACTGAATGTTTTAAGTACATTTTTTGGAACTGTGCCTCAGAAGAAAAAATCCTTTTAAAATATTACTGCTCAAGGATCAGCAGGTGGCATGGTGGTTAAGGTGCTGGACTTTCACATGGCCACATGCAGTTTGAACCCCAGACCTGGATGCTTGCTTACTCTCTCTGTCTCTCTCTCACACTCCTTGTAGAGTGTTCATCCTCTGTAGCAAATTTTAAAAAAATGATGATAGTTAAAAAAAATTAAATGACTAATTCTTCAAAAATATATATTACCGCTCATTGACAATATATCTGGTCACCCAAGAGTTCTGATAGAGATGTACAAGATTAATGCTGTTTTCATATCAGCTAGCACTTTGTCCATTCTGCAGCTACTGAATTATGGAGTAATCTTGATTTTCAAGCCTTATTATTTAAGACATAAATTTTGTGAGACCAGCAGATGGCATAATGGTTACATCGCTTGACTCTCACATAGTCTAGTGCAGTTTGAGTCCCAGAGCCAGCAGCTTAAAACTCATGTTGGGTGCATGTGCATGTGTGCCCAAAATTCCAAGAGGAGAATGGAAGAGAAGGGACTGTGGTGTGGCCATCATCCTTGGAGGGGGGAGTAATTTCTCATTTTCTATCTCTCTGTCTCTCTCTGTCTCTCTGGCAAGTTCATGCACCCTATAACAAAAATCTCTCTCTAAAAAAACAGAAGAAAGTTTGTAAGGCTATAGCTGCTATAGATATTGATTTCTCTGCAGATCTGGGCAGAATAAATTAAAAATATGCAAACAATTCATTGTTTTAGATGCCTTTAAGTACCTTTGAGTTTTATGAGGAGACATCAAAATTTCAATAGTAACAGGAGTTTGGAAGAAGAAACTTAACAGATGACTCTCAGGGCTTCAAGACTTCAGTGGAGGAAGTAATTGCAGATATGATGAAAACAGCAAGAAAACTAGAATTAGACATGGGTCTTGAGATCTGACTGAACTGTTGCAATCTCATGATAACATTTGAATAGATGAGGAGCTGCTTCTTACAAATGAGCAGACAGTGGCTTCTTGAAATGGAAACTACTCCTAGTGAAGATGCTCTGAACACTGTTGACATGACAATGCAATATTTAGGATATTACATAAAATTAGTTGACAAAACATTGGCAGGGTTTGAGAGGACTGACTGTTGAAAGAAGTTCTCCTGTGAGGAAAATGCTATCAAACAGCATCACACGCTGCTACAGAGAAATCTTTTGTCGATCAATGTGGTAAACTCCATTGTTGTTTTATTTTAAAATGTTGCCACAGCCACTTTGACCTTCAGCAAACACCATTCTGATAAGACAGGAGTCATTGACATCAAGGCAATACCCTCCACCAGCAACAAAAGTACAACTTACTGAAGGATTACGTATCATTAGTATTGTTTAGGAATAAAGTATTTATGTACATTGTCTTTTTAGACATAATACTATTGCATATAATGGAATACAGTATCATGTAAACATAACTTTTATATGCACTGGGAAATAAAAACATTCATGTGATTCACTTGACTGCAATATTAGATTTATTGTGGTGATTTCTAATTGAACCTATAACATCTTCAAGGTATGATTGTACAATATAAATGTTCAATCTTACAGGCTGAATTAACTAAAGTTATGATATATCAATATAATGGAACACTAACATTAAAATAGTGCTCTAAGACTTATAATGGCTAGTAGAATAAGTATCATTAATGTATTTATGATTTTGCTAATTTATATTGTGTTAATTTTATTGTAGTATATTATACAGTATGAGAAAATACATAAATAAGATGTTTAGAGTGGTACTATAATTGATGGTGTTATGTATTGCCTAGAACCCTGCTCAGAATGAAAGGATTTTCTCCTTAATTCTCAACTTTCAGGTGGGCTGCTGGCTGTCGGCCTTTTCTGGAAGTTGCCCTTGGATGGAGTCTTGCTTCTCTCAAGATCATAGCGCCTGTACATAATGACTGGTCATTGCTAAGGAACAAAGGCCTAGCCCCCTTTTTCCAATGCAGACAACTCAGAAGGTTCATCACATATTTCTCTATGGGCTCAGTTGTAGCCTTGACTGAGTATACATTGTAGCCCACATTTCCTCCTGACCAAACCTGCATTCTTCATGCCTTTCCACAAATGTTCATAATAAACCTCCCACACAACAATTTCTGTTTCCGGGTCTGCTTCCTGGAAAATCCAACCAATAACAGTTAACATTTGCTACAACGTTCACCTCAGCTAAAGTAAATTTGTACAGATGAGAGGAAGAGGGCTAATTATTTTTACTGTTGTTATTTCATTCACAATTGACTTTGAACAGTTATGTGTTCATATAAAGTATATCACATTCTGGGTATATTTCACAATCTTTATCTGAATATAAAAAGGATATTCTTCCTAATTTAAAAATAGGTCAGTAGGGACCAGCAGTTAGCGTAATGGCTATGTCGCTGAACTCCCATGTAGTCTACCATGGTTCGAGTACCGTACCTGGTGGCTTAAACTTATGCTGGGTGCGTGTGTGTGTGTGCCCAAGATCCCTAGAGGAGAATGAAAGAGAAGAGATTGTGGCATGGCCATCCCCTCTGGGGGGTGACTTCTCGCTTTCTATCTCTCTGTCTCTCTCTGTCTTTCTGGCGAGCACACGCGCCGTATAGCAAAAACCTCTAAAAAAAAAAAAGTCGGTAAATGAATTCTACTTCATTTACTAGAGATTCAATTTAAATAGTAACTCTTTTTCTTATATTTTTTACCCTGAATTTGAAAGGTCAGTCTCTCTCCAGATTTGTATGCATTTTCATGGGCTTCAATTTCTGCTCACTCAGAAGATTTTGTTCCTGCTTGTTCCTCTACCCTGCTGACCCTCTTTCCACTCATGTTAGTTTGTGTTTCACCTTCAACAGCCTTCTTTCCCCAAAGCAGAACCAACAATGATTTCTAATTGAACCTATAACATCTTCAAGGTATGCTTGTACAATATAAATGTTCAATCTTACAGGCTGAATTAACTAAAGTTATGATATATCAATATAATGGAACACTAACATTAAAATAGTGCTCTAAGACTTATAATGGCTAATAGAATAAATATCATTTATGGCTGAATTAACTAAAGTTATGATATATCAATATAATGGAACACTAACATTAAAATAGTGCTCTAAGACTTATAATGGCTAGTAGAATAAGTATCATTAATGTATTTATGATTTTGCTAATTTATATTGTGTTAATTTTATTGTAGTATATTATACAGTATGAGAAAATACATAAATAAGATGTTTAGAGTGGTACTATAATTGATGGTGTTATGTATTGCCTAGAACCCTGCTCAGAATGAAAGGATTTTCTCCTTAATTCTCAACTTTCAGGTGGGCTGCTGGCTGTCGGCCTTTTCTGGAAGTTGCCCTTGGATGGAGTCTTGCTTCTCTCAAGATCATAGCGCCTGTACATAATGACTGGTCATTGCTAAGGAACAAAGGCCTAGCCCCCTTTTTCCAATGCAGACAACTCAGAAGGTTCATCACATATTTCTCTATGGGCTCAGTTGTAGCCTTGACTGAGTATACATTGTAGCCCACATTTCCTCCTGACCAAACCTGCATTCTTCATGCCTTTCCACAAATGTTCATAATAAACCTCCCACACAACAATTTCTGTTTCCGGGTCTGCTTCCTGGAAAATCCAACCAATAACAGTTAACATTTGCTACAACGTTCACCTCAGCTAAAGTAAATTTGTACAGATGAGAGGAAGAGGGCTAATTATTTTTACTGTTGTTATTTCATTCACAATTGACTTTAAACAGTTATGTGTTCATATAAAGTATATCACATTCTGGGTATATTTCTAAATCTTTATCTGAATATAAAAAGGATATTCTTCCTACTGTAAAAATAGGTCAGTAGGGACCAGCAGTTAGCGTAATGGCTATGTCGCTGAACTCCCATGTAGTCTACCATGGTTCGAGTACCGTACCTGGTGGCTTAAACTTATGCTGGGTGCGTGTGTGTGTGTGCCCAAGATCCCTAGAGGAGAATGAAAGAGAAGAGATTGTGGCATGGCCATCCCCTCTGGGGGGTGACTTCTCGCTTTCTATCTCTCTGTCTCTCTCTGTCTTTCTGGCGAGCACACGCGCCGTATAGCAAAAACCTCTAAAAAAAAAAAAGTCGGTAAATGAATTCTACTTCATTTACTATTGATTCAATTTAAATAGTAACTCTTTTTCTTATATTTTTTACCCTGAATTTGAAAGGTCAGTCTCTCTCCAGATTTGTATGCATTTTCATGGGCTTCAATTTCTGCTCACTCAGAAGATTTTGTTCCTGCTTGTTCCTCTACCCTGCTGACCCTCTTTCCACTCATGTTAGTTTGTGTTTCACCTTCAACAGCCTTCTTTCCCCAAAGCAGAACCAACAAGATTATTATGTGGAAAGGACTTTGTGGTAACAGAAATTAATAGATATCTGCTAGCAATTAACGGTAAGAAATCATTGTCCTCTGAGTTCTCCAACTATTTCTGTTAGCCAATTTACTTTGATGGTCATTTTTTTCCTTGAAACTATATTTCAATGACCTCCTCTGTTTTGTCTGTTCTAAGGTTCTCCAAGTCCTGAGACCTTAGGTAGACAGGAACAGATTCTAAAAGCCCATTACTTTTTTTTTTGGAGAGGTTTTCGCTATAGGGTGCGTGCGCTCGCCAGACAGAGAGAGACAGAGAGACAGAAAGCGAGAAATCACCCCCCAGGGGGGATGGCCATGCCACAATCCCTTCTCCTCCATTCTCCTCTCGGGATCTTGGGCACGCACGCACATGCGCCCCGCGTGAGTTTTAAGCCACCGGGTCCGGGCCTTTCACGCCACGGGGTCCGGGCCGCGGGCCGCGGCCCATTACGTGGGAGTCCAGCAACATAGCCATTATGCTAACTGCTGGTTCCCAAAGCCCATTACTTTTTAACATAATCTAGCTCTCAGCCTCCACCCTAGACAAGTTGGGAAGGCCTACTTTTGAATAAGAAAGAAAATACTGGATTGTTGGGAAAGTCATGATGCATTTTTGCATAGAAAAACATAGAAAAATATGTCATGACTTTCCCACTTACCTAATAATTAAGATGTATGCTAAATAAAAGGTCATCTGCCCTAGAATTCTTCCCTCTCACTCGCTCTTTTTTTCTTTATATTTATCCTCACAGGAAGTCAGTGTTCCTGCTAAGGTCCTAGGCAATCAAACTGTCTGCACCTGTAATCTCTCACACTTTCTAAAGCCTTTGGCCAAGTGATACTGCCATTTAGTGTCAGTTATGCTTGAACATTTGCAAGGGTACTTTGGTATTTTACACGTGGTTTTCCTTACTGAGACCCAGTCCATATTACTATAGATGAATAGAAGCTATGACATCGCAAGGGTTTCCAATTTATTTCAATGGCAGGGTGTGCGAGTATAATGGATGTCAGATGTATTCGGAGTAAAGAAATAGCTGCCCAACATGTGAATTCTTCTTTCTGAGGCAAGAGACCCTATTTAATGTTTACAGAGAGTTTTCTTTTTACCATATCTGAACCATATGGCTTCAAATAAAAACAGAAAGCTGAAGGCTAGATGGTGGTACAATGGTAATACAAGACTGCAAGGCAGACCCCCACATAAGAAGGTTCTGGGTTCTTTGGCCCATGATCCAGGGCTAGCTGAGGCTGGGGGTGAGTTGTGGCATTAAGACACTGTTTGGGGTACCATATCTCTCCCTTTCTATATGTCTGTCTGTCTATCTCTCACTTATGGAAGAAAGAAATAAAAACAGTTAAAATTATCCAGAATACTTTCTCAAGTATATCTAAGCACAATTTCTGGAGGAAGAGAATATCTAGGTTCAAATCCTGTCTTCACTGTATATCATTACAGTATGCAAAATGAAGTTTCCTCATCTTTTAAAAAATAAATAGGACTGATTTGTCTCAGTGGTGTACCCATGATCCTGTCTGGCTATGAAGGCTGGGGATTCGAGGGATCATGGCATGAGATCCTGTTAAGGATCTTATCTTTCTCTCTCCATCTCTCACTACCACAAAATAAACTCTAATAAATAAATAAATAAAGAGAATGCATCACATGTATGTTGCTACTTGCACATAGTCAATGCTCCAGAAAGTTTTCTTGTTCTTTTTTTCCTGCCTTGGCCTCCCAGCTAGGACTATAGGTATGTGCCAGCATACCTGGTTCTTTTTTAGACAGACTTTCATTTGGGATCCTCCTCCCAGAGTTGCTGGAGGAATTCACACTAGGGAAATAGAACCTGAGTCTTCCAGGTGGTTCTAGCTTATGGAGTACAACATCCTAGCAGTGCACCATTGCAGATAGACCTAAAATTAAGTTGCTTAATATTCATCCTCACAGGAAGTCAGTGCTCCTGCTAAGGCCCTAGGCATCCCCTGATTTGATGGAATGATCAGAAACCACAGGGGCTCCATTGGTAATAAACTGTCTTTGGTTTTCTTGGCTTTATTTTATCCTGTTATTCTTCAGAGACCAATCAATTCCATAGTAAACAGAGTGACAGCTGTAAATTTTTTGGCAAAATCACTCTTCCTCTTTAGGTTTCTGACCAAAGCCTGAACAAAATGGAGACCTCTGTCCTATTCTCAGGCCATTAGCAAATGAAGTTTCTGCTGGGTAACAAGGAATGCTCCAGGTGCAGCGTGTGCACTGTGAAAGTCAAAACTGCACCCGTCAGTTACAGAAGCAGTAAGCAGCCATCGTTTCTACAATGCTGGCTACCAATAAAAGGACTGAGAGTCAAAAGATAATGGCCATTTTATTTTAATTTTTCCCAGCAGCCTTGCATTTGCTTAGTTTGCAGCCTTGCATTTTTTCAGTTCATTTGGGGGATTTTGCTTAGAAGATTAGAAGTCATTTGGCAATTTGAGAAATGCGAACATCCAATGATTGAAATAAAAAATTATTTTTGATGTTGGAATAGTCTTCGATGTATATCTCTTCTTTAAGAAAGAAATCTCCTCTTTAGAATAGTAGAAATATATAAATCAATATTCATTTTCTAAATTAAACGTGGAGAAAATCAGATTTACATTTGTTAAAATGTTTCAAAGGACTGACCCCATAGTACAGCAGTTAATACTATGCAGAGAAGGCTGGATCCCTCATGGCTGATCAGGATTAAAGTCCCAACCCTGGTGGCTTATACACAGGGTGCTTGCATACTTGCCTGTCCAGTATTGTCATGGGATAAAGAATTGGAGGAAGAAAGATAGCAGAATGAACAGATCCCATTGGGAGGTTTTTCCTCTCTCTCCCTGTCTGTCTTCCTCTCTCTCATGCACACACATGCCCTCTGACATAATAAAAAAAGAAATACTCAATTATTCAATGAAATAGACACACTCTAAGATTGCAAAATTAGAGCTGGGAATTATCATGCCACTTTTGTGCTCAAACCTTCAATGACTTCTTCCTGATGCCTGCCTCTTATAGTCTGTGTTGGTTTTTGTTTGTTTGTGCTGTTGTTGTTGTTGTTTTGTTCTGTTTTGTTTTGCTTCAAGGATCAGTTTGATCTTCCCCCACTCTATTATTATACTCCAGCACTCTATTCATCCTCTGCACATTCTGTGCACTCTAATGAAAATGAGAAATCTAATTTTAGCCAGAAACACTATCCGATATTTCTCTTCTATGTGACTACTAGTACTAGTCTCAGTGCATAAATTCTTCCCATCCACATCAAAATGTACCCAATACTCAGAATCTATCTCAAAAAATATTGTGCTGTCCATATATCTTTTCATGAATTGCCTTGCAATTGAACTTTCCACTGCAGTCCTAGAATCTGCTGTCTACCACTCTTATGACTTCTAAGCACTCTTCTTTTTCCAAAATTCTACATTTTCCTCACAACTACTTGGCTGTGCCTATAAAAGAACATTTTATGGACTCTGTCCAGGACAATTTTGGGGTAAGATGCAAAGCATTTCCCCTCCTAATATGCAGGACCTATGGCATTTTATTTTTTTAAAGAATGTGGATGGAGTGGTTTTGTGACCTATGGCATTTTTTTTTTTTAAAGAATGTGGATGGAGTGGTTTTGTTAAAAGAGAGGGAAGTGTCTTGGTAATTACTGTCCTTTAGCCAATTTATCAATGATCAACAGATTTTGGGTTGGGGAATCTCAGATACCTTTCCTGTGGAAAGGCTTTTGGGGGCAACACTGAGGTAAACTTATACTGCAGAATGACCCCACAGTATCAGGCTGTGTCTACTCTGTGTCAGGATTTGTCTGAGATCATATCCCTGGTGGCTTCCTCACACTCCCTGTTCTTTCTTCCACTTCCTTTCCAGATTCCCCTGTAAGCAGGAGAATAATGGCCTAAGCAGCAATTCCCCTCTCAGTGTCTCTTTCAGAGTGACTGAATTTAAGGCAGGTCCTTATATTAAAAGCTATGTCCTACTCAACATTTTACTTCCCAGAGTTTCCAGTAGTCCCCTGTATATAGTAGATCTTCAAACATTAGCAGAATAAATGAAAATATAAATCAATATATAGTAGTAAATTGTTTCTTGGTATTTCAGAGAGAAGGTCAAGTGATTATTCCAAAGATTAGAAAACAAAACTTTTGGCCACTAGCTCTTACCCTGTACTAACCTCCCAACCCAAACCATCAGCATCCTGAGAGCATAGGTGAAATTATAGAATGATAATTCTGAGAATACAGGTATAACTTCAGGACATGCAGCATATTTTCAATGCACAGTTACTATTTGTCATGGTCTTTTAGAGAAATTTTTATTATGATATTTATTTCATTGACTTAAAAATGTGGTCATACTGTGATAATCAATGAAATTGAAGGATCTATATTGGATCCTTATGTTGGTGGGATTAATAATTCTACTTAGAAATTGCTTTTTCAATAGGGCTGAGATATGGAGCTAAGATAATTTTTTTCTTTACTTTTTTTCTTATTTATTTATTTTTGCCATAGGGCACTTGTGCTCACTAAAGAGACATGGAGACAGGAGGAAAGTGAGAAATCATGCCTCCCAGGGGGATGGCCATACCACAATTCTTTTTTGTCCATTCTGGAATTTTGAGCCATGCATGCACACAAGCGCAAGGTGATTTTTCAAGCTACCAGGTCTGGTACTCCAACCACAGTTGACCTTGTGAGAGACCAGTGCCTTAATCATAACATCACCTGTTGGCCATGGGATAATGATTTTATTACTGCTGGATATTTTAAATATTTATATTCTCAGAAAAGTGACTTTAAATAAAAAAACACAAATGAAAAATGTAAACAAAAAATAGTTTAAGTGACTTAACTATAGGTTATATATTTTATTCAACTGATATGCATGAAGAAGCACTTGAAGATGAGGTAGCTCCTTAAGTGGAATCAGGAGTGTAGATTTATAGGGCTTGGAGATGAGAGAGGCACCAGACAGGATGCAGTTTTCTTCTTTATCTACTATAAAAACTCAAGGTTGGAATAGCTTTCTAAGTCATTTATTCAAGATGGTTGATTCAATCTCTCCTTTGCAACTGTCAGAATAATTCTTTCCCATCATTGTTGTTGCAAGCCTTACAGTTTGTCAACATTCAGAATAGAGGAAGTAGTCAAGAAGAGGAGAAGGGGAAAAAAAAAAAAGGAGTAAAGAGTCAAGAGTTAAAACGAGGGACATGGTGTGTTTACATCATTTTTAATGGAAACAATGCAATATTTGAAGCATTTCAATAGACATTTAATGATCATTCCCCCTCTGCCAAGACAAAAGCACTAGCTATTGATCTCAGAAACTAGTTATTATATAATCTGATAAAAATCCAAAAATGTAGTCCACAAGGCTCTTGACCCACTAACCTTAGAATATGAACCACAGATATTTGGTCATTCTCTTCTACTTTTTATATTCTCTTCCAGTTAGTGATTATCCATTTCTATTTGGAGTTGTGTTTACATTTTTTCTATTTGTCATGTAATAACAGAAATTTGTTTTATAGAATTACTTTCAGATTCTTAATCATTTCAGTCTGTGATTTATCCTAAGAGTTAACAGCATCTCTTAAACAAATCTATTTTAATTCGACTAGACTGTAAGATTGAGTTGAGAAATAATCTAATGACAAAAAGCTCATCTAAATCCTCAAAGTATATTTGAATACTATCAGTATTTAGATATCTGCATTATTAGTTTTTGCTTTTGTCTTTTGAATGGAGGGAGAATCTCCTCCCTCACAAAGTGAGATTTGCTATCTTTACTGCACTCTGCAAACTATAGTGATGTTTAATCGTGACTTTGTGCATTTTAGCTAACAGTTAAATGGATCTATTTTGAAATCATTTTCAATAGGAGATTAAAGCAGAATGCAATTGCAAAAATGGAGAGAATGTTGCAAAATAACCTTTTTCAAAATGGCCACTAATGATATATTAAAAAGGAATGATAAATGAATGTTATCCATTTTATTGTATTACATATCAGTGTAAAATGTATTCTTTGAAGTATTATTTATTTAAGAACTTTTTATATATTCATACTACATATATATAGTATTTAAATGTTAATATGATTCTGAACTAACCATAACATTTAATGCCTTACATTAAGCCTTGCAGGCTGAAAACACCAAGAGAGATGTAAAAACCTAAAATAAAATATTGTTTAATAATCTTTCTCTCTTGTGCATTTTGCAATAGAGTCTTCACTATTTATTTATTAGCAATATCACTCTTAAATATAAAGCAATTAAGATTCTTAAAATATCGCTTCCTACTTGGGTGTTCTAGGCCCAGTAGTTTTCTCATTTATTTTTTAAAGTTTTGGTACACATCCTGTGAGAGAAAGAGAGAGAGGGGGAGAGAGAGAGGGAGAAAGAGAGAGAGAAAGAGAGGAAAAGTGAGAAATCAACTCTTAGAGAAACTGGCCAGATCGCAATCACTTCTCCTCCAGTCTCCTCTCCCAGTTTTGGACATGTACCCACAGGTGCCTGATGTGATTCTCAAGCTATTGGGTTTGGAATGGAACCATGCAGTCAGCCCTGTGGGATTCTGTGTCTTAACCTCCATGCCACCTGCTTTCTCATAATTTTGTACCTCATTCTGCTATTTCATTCTACTTACCTTTGAAGTAGGACTAGTAAAGAGCTCCTAAAAAGTCATAGAAACAGAACACAGCTGTTGGTATGATTGATTTATTGGCAGTGGGATTTAAAAGTTGAAGTATAGGAAAATTCTGGTACGTCAACAAAGCTTAGCAACTAGCTCTTTCTATTAAACTCAGTTGAAAATTGACTCTGTAGGTGACATGTAAATATTTTCTCAAAAATATTTAAAACCATACTGTTTCTGCTATTATAGGGTCACAAACAAAATTATACAAAATTATAAGAAATATTTTGAACATTTTCTTTAAAATTCAGTATTTTGAAATTTTGAAAGTTGTTTATTAACTGTCATGAACTATGTGAGCAAAAATTTTTTGAGATGTAAAGTAAATGTGGAAAAATGTGAAAATAAGTAAATTAATTAAAAAAAAGACTCTGTAATTAGAAAATGTTCTAAGACTAATTTATTCTTATGCAAAAACCATGAGTGGATTTAGTGATTTCCTTATAAGACTGATTCAAATAGTTGCTTGCCATCATTTGAAAATACCAGTTCTATGAATTATTTTTTCATATTCTAACTCTCTGTTTTGATGATTTTTTGAAAACAGAGTCTAGAGCAAGACAACCAGAAAAAGACATGAGTAGCTCCCAGAAAAGAAATGAAACGTACTAGGAAGTTAATTTTGGCATCTTGGGAATGTGCAGTAGACATAAAAATTGCTGACTTTATTATCATAGGTATGCTTTCCTTCTCAGAAACTCATGCACATTTATATTTAATGTTGTCTTCTTTGACATTAATTCTGATTGCACTACTTTTCATCCATTCTCCTTGCTGGACTCCAGTATGAAACAAGGAATATTTTGTTGGTATTTTACTTTTGCATTTCCAATTTTCATTAACTTTTGTTCCCAGCTTCTTTGTTTTATTTCTTCAATATCTCACATGGAAAGGAAAAAATAAATACAAGGGAATTCTAAACACAAATAAAAAACACCTGTCAATAAGTGCAATTATTTCAAGAACACATCAGAAGTGGTACTTCTTTAAATTAGACTGGCTATATCATTTTGACGTTATATTTCCATCTGAAAAAATGTAACAAGTGATAGAATGGGTGGTTATTTTTTTTAATTTGTTTTAATTCATAATAGAGTGTGCATGTGAAACCGGGTGAGAGAAAGAGACAGAGAGAGATGAGCACCCTCCACAGGGTCTGGCCATTCCACGATCCTTCTCCAGTTCTCCAACTCATTGGTTTTTATTTATTTATTTTTCTATAGGCTGCAATGCACATGCTGGAAAGACAGAGAACAGAAAGAGAAATCACCGCCCCTCCCCCCTCCCAGGGCGGATGGCAACACTGCAATCCTTTCTCATCCATTCTCCTCAGAATTTTGGGCACGCACGCCTGTGTGAGTTTAAGCTGCCAGGTCTGGTACTCAAACCGTTGTTATCTACATGGGAGTCCAACGATGTAACCATTATGCTATCTGCTGGTCCCAAGGTTCTTATGCACTCATGTGCATACCCAGTGTATTTCAGGCTGACCAGCCTGGGGATTTGAATTGTAGTCACCATGTGAGATTTAGCTTCTCTTGAGCAGTGCATTACTGCTGTGCCAGAGAGGGAGCCCTAGAATTGGTGATTCTTTTTTAAGGAAACTTTGAGGACTGTTTTAAAAAGTTAAGAGGAAGCACCTACACCACTTTGGGTATAAATATGACTGAAAAATCTGGAATTTCTTATGCATCCTTGGTTGAACCAAATACATATTCAACTAGGTAGCAGAATGATATCAAAGTAAACAGATAATTAGAAAAACTTTGTGTGCCTTTAAAGGACCACTATAAATGCTCACGATGATCATTCTTTCTAATAACTAATATAAGCTAGTCATGGTAACTGCATTTAACGTGCTTGTTCATAATTGGTGTAGAAATGGATATGCACCCAAATCGGAGTAATACAAGCAAGGAAACCAGGAACATTAAAGAGAGGTTTTTTTCATTCCTAAGAGTCACAGGGACCAGCAGTTGGTGTAGTGGCTATGTCGCTGGACTCTCATGTAGTCTACCATGGTTCGAGTCCTGGACCTGGTGGCTTAAAGTTTAGAGCACAGAGAAGAGGAGGATAATGGCATTTCCTACTGCGGCCTTAGTAGTGAAAATTTGAACCTTGACATCCATGCTCCCTGTGTCAGACCCTTGTCCCTTTCCTCTGTTTCGGCTACATCCCACAGGGATTGTCCTGCACCTCTGAGTCTCTGACTAAAGCAGAGCTGCTCTAGTCACATGTCGGGCGCATGTGCATGCGTGCCCAAGATCCCGAGAGGAGAATGGAGGAGAAGGGATTGCGGCATGGCCATCCCCCTGGGGAGTGATTTCTTGCTTTCTGTCTCTCTGTCTCTGTCTTTCCAGCAAGCCCATGCGCCCTATAAAAAAAATAAATAAGATAAAATAAAAAACCTCTCCAAAAAAAAAAAAAGAAAAAGTCACAGAAGATAAGATTCTTTGTCATCTGAAGGTTGTTGTGTCTTGATGTGATATTGCAACCACCTTACCAACAATCTCAGAATGAAGTCAAATCATGAAGGAGGAGAGAGCGAAAGAGTCACAGAGAAGTATAATCAAAGTCCAGATGTACTGCATCTGAAACCCACTTTAAAATTCTGGCACTTCTTGAAATCAAAACCTTGCCAGTTGAAGTTTTTTGAGGTTTCAATTACTTGTTTGTTTTGCTTTTCTTCTTCTTTTAATCAAAAACATCCAAATCAATTCATTCACATACATTTATTATTATTATTATTATTAGGTTTTTGCCATATGGTACATGAACTCAGAGGAGAGAGACAGAGACAGAGCAAGGGAGAGTGAGAAATCATCCCAGGGGAATGGCTACACCACAATCATTTCTCCATTCTTCTCTCAGGATTTGGGGCTTGCGTACACACACACCCAGCATAATTTTCAAGTTGCCAGGTCCAAGACTCCAACCATGGTCAGCCATGAGGGAGTCCAGTGTCTTAACCACCATGTCACCTACTGGCTCTGCATTCATGTTTTTTTTTTTTTTTTGAGAGGTTTTTGCTATAGGGCGCGTGCACTCGCCAGACAGAGAGAGACAGAGAGAGACAGAGAGACAGAAAGCAAGAAATCATCCCCCAGGGGGGATGGCCATGACGTGATCCCTTCTCCTCCATTCTGCTCTCGGGATCTTGGGCATGCACGCACACGCGCCCGGCGTGAGTTTAAGCCACTGGGTCCAGGACTTGAACTGCGGTCGACTACATGGGAATCCAGTGACATAGCCATTGTGCTAACTGCTGGTTCTGTGCATTCATGTTTTTTAAGAATGCTGTTTATGCGACTGATATATAAATGGAGTTACTTCCACGTAAAGAAATCTCTTTGGGATGGGAATCTGTGGTACCATTTTAAGAAAACTCTGTTTTAAAATTAATATTTTAAAAATGTATTTGGTGACATCATAGATTCGATTCAAGGAAAATATTTTAAGTTTCTCTCACACGTGAGGTAATAGATAAGTTATTATGAACAGAATTCAGTAAGATAATCTACTTATTTTAAAAGTGTATTTGCTTCAGAAAAAAGGCTTCGGACAATCAGCTCTTCCACTGCTTTATCAGATACTTGCTCAGCTTATCTGGAGAGCAGATGGAGATGGAATTGGATGAACCATCCAATTATACAACCCACCTCTCCTCAAATGCATGAAAATTGGGTGAGAATGTATTACCCGGGTGGTGAGAACAGCTTCTCATGGGTAATTGGCTCAACATCTGATATAGATGAAGAAGAAAATAATCCTTCCCTAAATTGTGGCTATGAGTGCTTCAGCTACTGCCTGGCTCAGTTTGTGGGTATGGGGGGAGAGCAGCTGGGCTTCTTTACCTCCTTGGCCATGGAGAGAGCCTACAGAGTTTGTTCTTTGCATCCACTCTAGATGGATTTAGGCAGACACTTACACTGCGCAGGCTACAAGGGCAGTCACTCTCTGCCTTTTTCTTGAACAGAACGGAGAGGCCAAATTTGCAGTTACAGCAGCTCTGCTCTAGTCAGAGACTCAGAGGAGCAGGACAATCCCTGTGGGATGTAGCCAAAACAGAGGAAAGGGACAAGGGTCTGATCCAGGGAGCATGGATGTCAAGGTTCAAATTTTCACTACTGAGGCTGCAGTAGGAAATGCCATTATCCTCCTCTTCTCTGTGCTCTAACTTAACCAAGGGGCAACATTTCATAAGCTAAAAAGCTTTCACAGAGCAGCCCACTCCGTGCCATGTGTAGGACAAGAATGAAAATAAAACATTCCTAAGGATGGTGGACGTGATTTTTCTGGGAGAAGCTAGATATACTGATATTCCTTGAATAGTTTATAAATATTCAGAGTGCTTCAATTAATTCTGAAAGAATGTTAGAATTGAAATAGACAGGGATGCCAAGAAAGATTATTTTAAAAGCCTATAATTTTCTTTGCAGAACCACATGGCTTACTCCATGGAAGATTTTTTAGTTTTGAAAGAAATGTTTCAGTAACAGGCAAAACAGGGGCAAGCAAATTTTAGTATTAATTATCCTCAAGATAAATAAAATAAACCCCAAACATTTGTTCGATTCTTCATTATGAAGTCATTTTTCTCACCCCGGTAGATGTCAAGTACCTAGCCAATTGGAAATAGCAAATTATGCCTCTGGAAACCAAAAATCATATGGTTCTCAGAGATGAGATTTTTAGCATTCCCATTAGGGCTTTCATGTTGGCTTATGAAGACTAAATGAGTAGCTGAATAAGATTACCTGTTCCTGTTAGGAACAGAAATAAAGTTAATGGTAAGACAAGCTGGCTGGCTATATTATTTAGCCTGCCTCCTAACCTACTTTCTGAAATATCTTCTTCAGGACCTAACAGGAGAGCTTCATCAGTTCATTTTGTGTTCAAGACTTGTGGCTGATTTAACTAGATTTGGAAATTTAACTCAGAAAAGCATTTAGCAATTGTATGGGATAAGGGAGGTGGTGTACAGAAGGATGCTGTAAAATATTGCCCCACTGTATCTTCCTCCCAAAGTTCATCGACATTTCAAGCTAGCATTAAAAAAAAAAATCTCCATAACTGGCCCCATAACCTTGTGGTTAAGGAGGTCAGCTCCTACAAGGCTGACCATGGATTGAATGCTAGCCCCCCAGTGGCTTCAAAGACATTCAGGGCATTGGGACCAGCAGACGGTATAATGGCTACGTAGCTGGACTCCCATGTAGTCAACCATGGTTCGAGTTCTGGACCCGGTGGCTTAAACTCACTCCAGGCATGTGTGCATGCGTGCCCAAGATCTTAAGAGGAGAATGGAGGAGAAAGGATTGCAGTGTGGCCATCTGCCTGGGGGGGGGTGACTTCTTGCTTTTTGTATCTCTTTCTGGTGACTGCATGTGCCCTATCACAAAAACCTCTTTCAAAAAAAAAAAAAAAAGACAGACAGACAGACAGACATTCAGGGTACATGTGCATGCATGCCCCGAATCCTGTCAAGATGGAGAAATGGAGAAGAAGGGCTTGTGATGTGGCCATGGCCCATGGTTGGGGTTGCTTTCTCCTCCTCTCTCTGTCTCTCTCTGGCAAGTGCGCATACCCTCTAGCAATTTAAAAATCCAATAAAATTGAAAGTAATCTCTAGTCTGCAGAAAGTAGTTATATGCATGTATAAAGAATATTGGTAAGGAAGGATTTCTGATGGCCAGGATCTCACAGACTATCAAACAAATTTTTATATTTGACTCCTGGAAGACTTCTACCTTAAGAGGTCCTCTTTTCTCCTTTGTGAAGTTAGAAATGTTAGCACATGGTACCTGAGGCAAACTATTAACACCTACTCTGGCTTCCTCATTTTATCTTTTTCCTTTCTTAAAAAACCTGCTTCCTTCACCAAAAATTCTTATTCCTTTACCCTTCATAAGACAGATTGGCTATGGAAAAGATCTTATACTTTTAGTGAACTTGTGCCTTAAGCTTCATTCTTAATTGTGGAATAAATTATCCTATCAAAGACATTTCAATTCCCACCTAGTAAAAAGGAAAATGTTCTTTAATGGAAATTCAGAAATCACAGCATGTAGCCACTAACTCTGCGCCTTTGCCAGAGCCACTTTGTTCTATGCGGTTCTTTCCCTTTTGCTGAGAGGGCTCAAGGGTGAAGATAGCACAACATTTGCAAGTATATGGTCTACATACAATGCTTGACTTCACTACTGTCAAGATAGTTACTTCAGACTAACATTTCCATTGATTTTTTTTTTTTTTTGTATAGTGGGTCCAAATGACCTCACCACAACTAAAGCACCGTATGACCTCAGCACAACTAAAGCACAGTGGTGCAGTTTACTGCCAACTTTCTTGGTGAAATGTCATAGGATGGGAAAATGCTGAGCTGCCTTGTGTAAAATTCACAGTTCTTTAGGTCCAGATTTCTAAAATTAGAGACCTGTCCCTAGGTGCAAAATAAAGCCACAATCATAATAAAAGTAGGTAGAAAAGGGAATTTAATAGGAAAGAAGGATTTTAGAAAAGAACACCCAAAAGTCTTTTGGGCGGGCAGGTTGTTAGGTAGCAACTGCATTTGGAACTGGTTAGGTGTTATTTTTATTACCAGAAGTGATAATGAATATTTAACAGTGGGAGGTCTGTCATAGTATCTCTGTTCTTTGTTTGAATTCCCCGGGCTTTCTCCTACACTTGCGCATCTTTCTCAGAGGTGAAGAATTTGATTGCCTAATTGTGCATGCCCAGTGTGATCAATGATGATAGGAGCACCCTTATTAGGATGAACTGCCCAATTAGTTTATTGCCCTAGTGGGAATCAGGATGTTGACCAAAATGTCTGGTTAGGCCTTTTTGTATTTCTGAAGAGAGATACGAGTGAAATTTACAATCATCCTTATATGTCTTCCTCAGGTATCAAAGAAGAAAAATGGGATTTGCCTTGCCTTCGTGGTGCCAGGAGCTGGGTGGGAAGAAGGCATTTTCATGGAGGGTTTGGTTGTAACTTCTGCTAAGTTGTGAATGGGACATGTGTCCTTCTATTTTCTTAGGGCTGCTCGCTCACTACTAGCTAACTGCCTACCACAGAACCAGTCTTAGAGTGTGGGAGTTATTAATACAAGGAATTCTGAGAGAATACGAGACGTGGTTGTATCGATCATAGCCACAAAAAGTTTACAATACAGTTGGAAATAACAAATAGCAAACTATTACACATGAAAACAATAACTATACAATTCTATCAACCAATACATAAAAGTATGCTTAAACTCCACACCAGGGGTTATCACTATAGACTGCTATAGTTAGAGTGATGTTCAGAAAAAAAGATTTGGTAGATATAGAGAGGGTTTGAATGGTTGGTAGGATTTAGAATGGATGGGGTGCAGTGGAGGGATCCCAGGTAAGGGGAACAAGACAAAGTGGAAATATATATGGGTTCATAGTCAGGCTTTATGGGAAGGAGGGATGCAGAGAAATGTAAGATTGCACAGGCAGGAACGGGGAAGATTATGGATGTGTTAGGAAAAATGCACAGGAATTTAGCTTTTATGTGGGAGAGCACAGGTAGATTTCATGGTAGAGTGAGAGGGTAACAAAATAAAATGGCAAAAGTATATATATGTCTGAGCCCTTACTGTGTGACCGTCACCAAATTATATCACTAGAACACAATTAGGAGCGAGGCTTATGTAAAGATTTAAAGATCAGTGATAAATATACAGCAGCAGCATCCTCATCATAAAAAAGATGTCACTAGTTAGTATTTTATTGTTGCTGATTTAGGCAAATGAAGAGATCTGTAATTTCTACAACTCTTTCTCTCCTTTGAGAGGTGGAACTTATTTCTTCTCACCTTAAATCTGGTTAGGTTCTGTAACTGCTTTGAGCACTAGAATACCACAAAAACTGTGATGTGCCCTCTCCTATAAAATGGAGACCCAGACCTCCTTCCACCTCTAGTCTTTTGGGATGCTTGCTCGTGGCATACCCTTTCTAAGAGCACAGACACCATGGTGTGAAAAGACTTAGTCTAGTGGTGAGGCCAGTAGAAATACTGCAGTTAACAGTGTCAGCTGTACTTCCGCCTGAATTTTGGTGATATTCTATTGCTCAAAGCAGTCGCAGAACCTAACCAGATATAAGGTGAGAAGAAATAGTTTCCATCTCTTGAAAGAGAGAGTTATGGAAATTACTGACATCTTAATTTGCCTAAGTCAACAACAATAATAATAATACACTTTAAAATTATCATTTGTGTATATATTTCATTTACATCTGTGGGAAATATAGTATGTTTTTTAAAGCATTCATACAGTGTGAACTAATGAAATCAAGGATACACACATATTCATCTTCTTAAATTTTATTTTTTTTAAAAATTATTATTATCGGGCAACAACTCACATAGCACCAACTTTGTGAAAGCTATCTATTATTTGGTTATGGGATTACAAAAGTTAATAGCACAGTATTTGTGTTCAAATTATTTAACTCTTACAGTATTAGTCAGGACCTGGGGCTGCTCACTAGACATAGAAGGTAGATTTGTAAATTCAATATCCCTGTCCACATCTTCCACAACTGCTACAAAAGAAAAGAGTGGGGCCAGCAGGTGGCATGGTGATTAAGGCACTAGAATCCCACATGGCTGACTGCAGTTCAAGTCCCAGACTCCATGGCTTGAAACTCATGCCAGGTGTGTGTACATGCATTCCCAAAATACCAAGAGGAGAATAAAGGAGAAGGGATTGTGGTGTGTCCATCCCTCCTGGGGGGTGATTTTTCACTTTCCCTCTCTCTGTCTCTCTTTTTCTGGTAAGTACACGTGCCCTATGGCAAAAACCAAAGGAAAAAAAAAAGAATGAAAGAAAGAAAAAAGAAAAGAAAGAACAAGCAGAATATTAGGCCCCCTCTGCCACCTTTCCCCCCATCTTTGGAACAAATGGTGGAGTAAGACAAGTGATATGATAATTTAAGTGCAATTTTGGGTCAGGATGCCTAGATTCAATCCAGATACCACCAATAGTCAACTTTAAATCTCAAGAAAGTCCCTCATCTATAAAATAGATATCAAATTACAACATGCTGTTAATAGTATTAATAAAATAAACCTATATCAAGAGTTGTCTCATCTCTTTCTTGTATTCATTGAATATTTCCTACCAACAAGAGTGCTATGTTTCAGTCCCTAGATTCCCAAGAACCTACATCATATGTGCAACATAAATATACTATTTTAATCGGAATTTAATGTTATTCTGTTTCTTGATTTTTCTGGTTATCATTATGCTTCCTGTATTGTTTTTGCTTCTGATAAAGGAAGTTTTTCTAGGTGAACACATTTCTTTGAGTAGAGATGTTAATATAACCATTTTTGTCCTTAACTTAGATTTTATTTCTCTTGAAGATGACTCTTTTATCTTTTACTAGATACTCTGATAATTTTTATAGTCTTATTTTTAAATTATTTATTCATTTAATTCCATTTGTTATTATTTTTTTAATTTGACCAGAGACAGAGAGAGAGAGAGAAAGATGGCAAGCGAAAAAGCAAGCCGTCAGGTCCAGGACTTGAACCACCATTGGCCATGTGGAAATTGAGTGCCTTTAACTACCACGCCACCTGCCAGTCCCATATGTTCATAGTCTTGTCATCTTGTTTTCCTCTTCTGTTCTATCCATCCCTCGCTTTTATGCCTGATCAATTTTCACACATTTTCCAAAGCGAACATCCTTGCTTTAGGTAAAATCCTTCCTTCTGACAAAGAGCTGATTGGATGGTTTAATATTTAATGCTCTAACTTACATAGACTTCTAAAAGAGATGACAGTAGGAAGTGTTTACAATATAAAAATATACATGTGAGGATGACTCTCAGGAGCTTTAATTGATAACCATGAAACACCTGAAAACCTTATTTACACTCTTCTCAGTCCTATACATACCAATAGCCAACTTTTAAGGGATAATTCAGAATATTTTCCTTATTACCTTTTTCTGCATTATCAAAATGTTAAACAGATGATACATTTGGAGGTGTGCCCAACACATTGTCAAATCCTTGTCTATGAAATAGAGAGCACCCCTCAATTTATATGTATTTAAAGCAATATTAAAAACATTCAAGAAAACAGAAAATTGTGGTAGTACAGAGGGAATTCTCAAAATGAAAGCGAATGTGATGAGCTGATTTAGAGCTCACAAGAGCACTGCAATTCAGAATGGCAACACTAGGTGGCATGATAACTACATATTGATAGGAAAAAACCACTTGGCTAGAAGATCCGTATTGTTTCCTTAATGCTTCAGGCATTATTAAAACAATAGAATACTGCAATGCTCCACTTTCAAACACCAAGTTGTGGGTGAAAACTTACTTTCCTTTGTCATTATTGCATAAAGAGTGGGAAAGCAGGATCCAAACGGTATATATTTACCTAATAGTCAAAGTTCTGAGTTTTGCTGTCAGACCATAAACAATGATAGTAATAGATTTCACACCTACTACAAGCACACAAAATGTTCTACTTTAGATTCATCAAAGATGTTCACATATATTATTTTATTTGATTCTCACAAAAAGTCCATATTACAGAAGGGAAATGTAACAGAGTATTAATGTCATTATTATAGTGGTCTGTGGTTAGAGATATTAAGTGGTCTATGTGATTACCTAGACAATAAGGTAACATTGTAAAAATGAGAAAGCAAGATCTGCCTAATGGAGAACTATTTCATAAAACATAATGGAAGCTATTTGCCACAGAGAAAGTGAATAACGGCTGTAAATTTTAATTAAATAACAAGTATGTCAGGACCTACACTTTGCTAAAGGGACTAAATTGAGCCCACACAGTGAATAAAGAAGCTGTAGAAAATAAAGTTCCTTATTCCATCAAAATATTTTCCCAATATTTTCCTGTGGATCTGTCGAGACAAGGTCACGGATAGTAGTGGGAAACAAAGACCTGGAGACCAGACTGATTTGGAAGCAAAATTAGCAGAAGAGGGTAAGTGGGAGGGAGACAGAACATTAGGGAGGGAATCAATGACAAAAAGTCCTTAGAAATGGGTGTGGCGATATCAGAGAGGTCTGGCTGTAGAGAGCACAGATCCAGTACTCAATATCCAGACCTTGGGAAGTTACATAAAGGTAAGAGAAGGAAAAGATCCCCATCTCCAGGTCCTAGACAAGGGAACCCCTGCGGGCATCTAGAAACAAAGCAATGAAATAGAGGCTCCTCTGCTATAATAGAGTCAAAGTGAGGGTTGGCCACACGAAGTGAATCACTACAACTGGAGATAAATAACACTTTAAATTTTCTATCAGCAAGGCTGGCTGGAGGCTGAGTCCCTGGATATGGATCTATAATCCTGTTTTCTTAGAGAATGATTTTATTTCATTTTATTTATCATTATTATTTTTTATTTTGACCAGAGAGAGAGAAAAAGAAAGAGAAAGCAAGTCACCAGGTTAGGACTCAAACCATGGTCGGTCATGCATGAGTCCAGGACTTTCACCACCACACTACCGATAGGCCTCTAGGTCTATAATTCTTTATTCTATGTTCCACATGCCTCATAATGATTTCTGATGAATAGGATATATTGAGCCTATAGATAAAACTCAAGGGGTTCATTTATCATTCAAATGAGGCCATCTTTGATAATTCATGGGGAATTGATTTTATTTTACTAATGAGTCATATGATCACTCTATTCAAATCTATTTGTAAAAGAAAAAATCTAATAAATTCTAGACAATTGCATACAGCCAAAATTTTATAATGATATACGAAAACTAAAAATAGCATGGGCAGAATTTTTATTGTTGATAATACTTGCATAATTATCTTTTATATTCTGTCACTGATAGTTATCTGGAAAATTTTTGTTCAATATGATTTTTTTTTTAGATATCTTTGCTATAGGGTATGTGTGCTCACTAGAGACAGAGAGACAGAAAACAAGAAATTAACCCCCTGGGGGATGGCCACGCCACAATCCCTTCTCTTCCATTCTCCTCTCTGGATTTTCGGCATGTACACACACATGCCCAGCATAAGTTTTAATCTTCGCTTCCAGGTCTGGGGCTCAAACCATTGTCAGGCATGTGGGAGTCAGTGACATAACCATTATGCCATCTGCTGGTCCTGACATTGTTATTTTTTAAATATCAAAAATAGCTTTCAATTTTCAGAGCTGAATATATTTTATGGTTAATAAATTCAATATTTTGATACTTCTATCACTTTTTCTTGGTTAAACATACTAATTGTTTACGGAGGGGTGAAGTACCTGGTAGGTTTAGGGAAAGTTCTTAAAAACAGAGGATAGTTTCAATTTGATTAAAACAATTTTTAAATTATTTAATTTAATTTTATTATCATTATTATTATTTAATTTGCTTTAGGGCATGTGTGCTCACCAGAGAGAGACAGAGAGAGAGAGGGAAAGTGATAAAGTAAGCCACCGGATCCAGTACTCTTAATGGTGTTCCTGGTTGGCCATGTTGGAGTCTGGCACCTTAACCATGGCATCTGCTGGCCTCCATCAATTCTATTATCTAATGAAAATGTATAGCACATCAACATTATATTTCTTCTACAGATATTACAAACACACTTGTCAAATAATTCTTCTTTTTATGAATCTTTTGAATGCTTCACCAATTTTTGATGCTTTAAAACTGTTGCTCTTCTCAATTGCATTTTGCTCAATAGAGAACATAAATTTCCCCAATTAAAAAGAGGAACTGAATCAAAAGCTCTTCTAACAAGACAAGATATTTCAAAGTAAAATTATAGAATTTAAAAAATTAAATATTCTACACTTTTGAGTTTTCATCATTTAATATTTTTCAATTCTCCACATGCTGTTCTGGCAATGAATAAAACAGTTTTTTGGTATTTAAGTCTTGTTTGCTATGATTGCTGTTCAATGCAATCTTAAAAAGATGAAAATTTATGGCTCTACTATAAAAAACTCTTTAAATAACAATCTCCATCTAAAAATGAACAAAATACCCAAATATAAGGAAAATAAGTTTTTTTAAAGTTTAAATAAAATGGTAGGACATAGGATAATTTACAAGATAGATTTTCAGGAGATAAAATATTTCTAAAACCTAATTGAAGACAGGCAAAAACGCATGTAGAGTCAAACTGAAGTTTTATTTTCTAATTAACATTATTTTCATCCCATTTTCTCATTTGGAAATTACATTTGACAACTGTAACTGTCAAAATTGATCAAATATAAGTTATTAAATATTAATTAAAATATATAAAATATAAACTATATGTGAATCACAAACTATTTATATTCCATAGATTTCTTCTTTTTTTTCCAATTTTGCCTGGGGCCAGCAGATGGTATAGCAGTTGCGTCACTGGACTCCCACATGGCCGACTGGTTTGAGTCCCAGACCCAGTGCCTTGAAACTCATGCCAGGTATGTGTGCATGCATGGCCAAGATTCTGGGAGGAGAATGGAGGAGAAGGGACTACAGCATGGTCATCCTCTCTTGCAGGTAATTTCTCACTTTCCCTCTCATTGTCTCTGTCTCTCTCTGACGAGTACACATGCCCTACAGCAAAAACCTCTAAAAATATTTGCCAGAGGGCATGTATGTTTGCCCTAGAGATAGACAGAGAAGGAAAGGGAGAAAGCACCCAACTGGGGTATGTTCATGACATAATCCCTTTCATGTCTTTCAAGATTTGGGGCATGTGCACACGTGTGCCTGGTGTATTTCTCAAGCTGCAGGTCTGGAACTCAAACTGTGTGGTCAGCTATGTGGGATTTGCCTGCCTTAACCACCAGGCCACAGGTTGACCCTAAATCCATAGATGCATTTATTTTCACATTAACTGGAAATTTATTTGCTTAAAATCTAAACATTGTTAGTTTGAGAAGAAATCCACTGTGATGTGTGTGTTGATTGGGCCATTTAAGCTCTAGAGTGTTTTTTATTACAATTTTTTAAAATAATTATTTATTATTATTATGGTTAATATTATTTTTCACATGAGTTTTGCCAGAGAAAGAGAGGGAGAGTGAAAAAGCAAGCTGTCAGGTCCAGGACTCAAACCATGGCCAGCCATGTGGGAATTCCAGCACCTTATCCACCATGGCACCTGCGGGCCCAAAATCATGCACTTGTCGAGAGAGACAGAGAGAGAGAGAGTGAGATGGACTCGATGACACAATCCTCCAGCCTCCATAGGTTTTTGTCATAGGGCGGGCACCACCATACCCTAGAGTGGTTTTAATTGTTAAAATTTTATAGAAAAACATATATATATATGCACAAATATATGTACACATGTAAACATATTATACAGACACACACATACGTAAGTATGTAAAACATGGACCATTAGAGAATGAAATGTAAAATCAGGAGTGATTTCAGTTTTGGTGCCCCCCCTTCTTTTTTTCATCCTTAAACACTGTAGCAGAATAAAAGGATCACTGGTTCTGAGTCTCTCTGAGATTAACAAGTGATGAAATAAAAAAGAAAACCCACATCCTCAAATAAGGCCAGGTAACCCCACCCTCCCTCCAAGGTAAAAAATATGAGTACTTTTGGTAGCAATTTAGAATTCATCTTTATCTCTGACCTGCCTCATAGGTGAAATTTAAAGTTATTATTTTTTGACACATTTATACTGTATATATAGGTATATAAACTCAGATGAGCGCATGCGCTCACCAGACAGACAGAGAGAGACATAGAGACAGAAAGCAAGAAATCACCCCCCAGGGGGGGATGGTCACGCCGCAATCCCTTCTCCTCCATTCTCCTCTCAGGATGTTGGGCACGCACGCACACGCGCCCGGAGTGAGTTTTAAGCTACCGGGTCCGGGATGCGAACTGCAGTCGACTACGTGGGAGTCCAGCGACATAGCCATTACGCTAACTGCTGGTTCCCTCCACGATTTTTTGATTACTGCTCAATGAGCTATTGTGTAGCAGAAAGCAAAGTTTCCATAGTGTTCACCTCCAATCTTACTGCTTTATAACTATGGTATACCTACCATTAAAAATAAAAAGAGAGGGAACCAGCAGTTAGCGTAATGGCTATGTCGCTGGACTCCCACGTAGTCGACCGCGGTTCGTGTCCTGGACCCGGTGGCTTAAAACTCACGCTGGGCGCGTGTGTGTGCGTGCCCAAGATCCCGAGAGGAGAATGGAGGAGAAGGAAAAAAAAAAAAAAAAAAGAGAAAGCAGTCAATCCAGTGATTAATTTGACATGGCTTTCATCGGGAAAGGGCATGGTGGCAAACAGAAGACCAATCGACAAAAAGTTAACTTAAACACACTTAAACACCCAATGATTTTCTTAAAAGAGAGAGAGATGTTATTTTCAACAAATGGAAAAAAGCACTGAAAGCCCATGAATAAAGCCATAGCCAAAACTATGTACTATGGGGCCAGCAGATGGCGTTGGGGTTATGTCGCTGGACTCCCACATGGTCGGTTCAATTCCTGAACCTGGTGGCTTGAAACTCAAACCAGGTGCGTGCGTGTGTGTGTGCATGCACCCTAAGGCAAGAATCTCTAAAAAAAAAAAAAAAAAACAAAAAACAAACAAACAAAAAAAACCTATGTACTATTTTTAGTAGATTTTCTCTTTTTTTTTCCCTCTCTTTTCTTCTCTCCCCAAACCATCATCACTTTCAATCGTTCCCAGACCCAGCTTCATCTTCAGACCCCTCATCCCCAGATATCTCAGGTTGGGGACTTGTGGATGTTTTCTTCTTCGGAGGGCTTTCTGGTTCCTCGCCTTCTGCTTTGGGAGAAGGATTCTTTTCTTTTGATACCTTTGAAACTGTGGGGTGACTGGCTTTCCCTTTGCCTGTCACAGGGCATAGCCTCACTGTAGCTTTTAGCCTGGGTTTATGCATTTTCCTTTCTTTTCTCTCAGGTTTGGCCTTAGTCATCTTTTTTGTTTTCTTTTTTGAACTGCCATAATCATTATCGTCATTGTCTTCCATTAGAAAATCTTCATCACTGCCAGAATCTTTCTCCTGTCATGGTGCCTCACCTCCCCTTCTTGTTCTTCCTCACTACCCACATCTTCCATGAGCATCTCTCTCTGTTTACAGAGAGATGCTGCCTGCCATGGCTGGCACACAGTTTTGTGATCTTTTTCATCTGCATTGTCCTCTGCTGAGTAAGAATCATCCCACTCGGTCCTCACATCTTTTTCTACTGAGTGCTCACTATTCACTCCTGTGAATTCTTTCCAGATCATCTCTTATTATTAGCTTCTTGGGGAGGTTATAGAATTTTCGTAGTAGGAGAGCCCGAATCTCTCCCGTTGTATTCATCTGCATCAGCAGATTCCTAAAACTGAATAATCGATGGCCTTCCTATTTCTGACAGGCTGAGAAGTGTTCACTGTTGAAACAAGACTGAGTAGAGAAGCCAAAGGCCAGAACCGCTGCCCCCAAACCCTGAGGGCTTGGCACCCCATCCTCCACCCCCTGAACTTGAGCCCTTGGGGCCACTGCCACTGAATCTCTAACTGCTGGCTTCTCAAACTCCACTGTTTCTTGGTTTGGGGCCTCTGGATCAGATGAGCCCCACTATTCCCTGTCACTTCAAAATGGATTAATCAAATTAGCCCTAGATTTCTTAATTTAAACACAACATTGTTTTTCCCACAATACCTTGCTCCATTAAATTTGTGTTCTTCCAAAGTAGTCCTACATTCAATAATAAATCTCAAAATTGAATTTATAAGAGCAGTCGCAACAATGTCAGGTATTTCACCTTTGACAGACTGAACTGCCAATGGCTTTATTTTGATATTATGAATTTGATGACAAAATTGAACTCTTATGAGCTTTAACATTATGGAATTTCTTTATTGAAATGTCTGAAAATATCCATATGAAACTGTCATTCTTTAATTGCATGTGAATTTCTTTTGCTAATGGAACCAACATGTTAACAGTGCTGTGTGTGTGTGTGTGTGCATGAGAATAGTATTAACATGAGTGAAACTGGGACCAGCAGTTAGCATAATGACTATGTCGCTGGACTCCCACGTAGTCGACCGCGGTTCGCATCCCAGACCCGGTAGCTTAAAACTCACACCAGGCGCGTGTGCGTGCGTGCTCAAGATCCTGGGCGTGACCATCCCCCCCCCGGGGGGTGATTTCTTGCTTTCTGGCTCTCTCTGTCTGTCTGGTGAGCACATGTGCCCTATAGCAAAAACCTCTCAAAAAAAAAAAAGAGTGAAATTACTTTAGATCAGTCATTTGATCTAAACAAAAAGCCATTTTTCAGTGTTATTTCATCACATCTTCTGCAACTGCACACATCAAATCATCAGCTTTGGTCATTGTCTTCTCAAAATGACTGCTCACATTTGCAGAAGATGCTGATGCCCTTCAGTAGATCTGTGTCTTATTTTCATATGCTCAGTAATATCATCTGCATGGACACTGATCATCAATAAACAATTTGTGCTACTCTCCTTTGCACAAAATCAACTCTCTTAAAAAAATGGAAATTTAGGGACCAGCAGTTGGCATAATGGCTATGTCTCTTGACTCCCATGTAGCTGACCACAGTTTGAGTCTCGGGCCTGGTGGCTTAAACTCACGCTGGGCACGTGTTTGTGTGTGCCCAAGATCCTGAGAGGAGAATGGAGGAAAAGGGATTGCAGCATGGCCATCCCTCCTGGGAGGTGATTTCTTGCTTCCTGTCTCTCTGTTTTTCTCTGTCTTTCTGGCGAGCACATGCCCCCTATAGCAAAAACATCTCTGAAAAAAAAATGGAAATTTAGTAGGAAAAGTTTCAATAAATTGTTCTATTCTTTCTTTTTAATACATTGCTCTCTTATGGGTTTATTGCAAAAATAAGTATATAAATAAATAAACATTACCAAATAAATACCAATGAATAAATGTACATTTATCCCATACAATAAATGACAAAACCATGATAGCAAGACTATTCTGATTACCTTTTATATGCTCTGTGTCAAGATGTCTAAGCCTCTAGTTTCTACATTTTTTTTTTTTGCTATAGAGCACGTGTGCTCTCCAGAAAGACAGACAGAGACAGAGACAGAAAGTGAGAAATCAACCCCTGGGGCGATGGCCACAATCCCTTCTCCTTCATTCTCCTGCCGGGATCTTAGACATACATGCACACGCGCCTGGTGTGAATTTAAGTCACCAGGTCTGGGACTCACACCACGGTCGACTACCTGGGAGTTCAGCAACATAGCCATTATGCTGGGAACCAGCAGTTAGTTTAGTGGCTATGTCACTGGACTCCCATGTAGTCGACCGCGGTTCGCGTCCCAGACCCGGTGGCTTAAAACTCACGCCGGGCATGTGTGCGTGCATGCCCAAGATCCCGAGAGGAGAATGGAGGAGAAAGGATTGCGGCGTGGCCATCCCCCCTGGGGGGTGATTTCTCACTTTCTGTCTCTCTGTCTCTCTCTGTCTGGCGAGTGCACACGCCCTATAGCAAAAATCTCTCCAAAAAAAAAAAAACATAGCCATTACGCTAACTGCTGGTGCCAAATTACATATTCTTAATCAATCATTTTCAAGTTTCCTGTTGACATTTCAAATGCTTGTCTAGTTTTCAAGCCACAGCATAGAACAAAGAACGGAAATGGCAGGCAGGACTGCAGTGTTAAACATTTTCCCCACCATGACTGTAGATTACTACTCAGTTTAGTGTGAGTCCCCTTCACATTGTTAGTAGCAGTCCTCTGTGTCATCCTTAAAAAGGAAGTTTTAGTTATGTTGAAAGTAAAAGAGATCAGGAAAAGAGATAGATTCTCAAACAACACCCCCCCCATTTAACCACATGTGGATATGGGGGACTATTTTAAGTGCACAAGTATGTTACATATTACTAGAGAGGACTATAGCAAAAAAAGGACCTACAGTAGTAGGTCCACCAAACATGTATTAGTCTATTTCATTACCACTATTAATAAAAATAGCCTGCTTTAAAATGAAAAAATAGTAAGGGGGTGCTCAAAAATGTTAGAGACCTTTTAAAAGAACACAGATGCCAGTCTTCTGTAGGGTAAATTGAGACAGTTTGAGCATCAAGATGAATACTGGAGTAACAAATTATAAATAGGGAAGCAGATAACCTGGAAGGAATTCTTGTGCAACAAAAAGTACACTGGTAGCACCCAGATATGCTGGGATGTGTGGTCTCTGAATAATGAGTGATGGGGAAACAGCACCAGAAAAAGTTGGGAACTGGATGGATAGACCATAATGAAAAGATTACATTTTCTCAAAGTGAAATGGAAATCAATTAAAGTATTTGAAGCAGCTGCTGTCTGGTTTTCCTTTTTCCAAAATGACTCCAGTTGTAATGTGAAGAATGGAGTGAAAGGATTTGGTCAGGTGAGAGCAACGACTTCGAATAACAATAAAAATAGCCAAGGCAAGAAAAACAAATGCCTAAAGGTTAAAGAAGAGGGAAAATACACGGGAAATGTCATCCTTCCCATCTTAAGTGAAAATCTGCATGTTCATTGTCCAACACAATTCTAAACAAAGGTTCTTGTGACAAAGGTCTTGCTCAAAGAGCAGGTTGCCAGGCTGTGATGCCACCTCAATCCCAGAAAATAAAAGAGATTAAAAAACATGTAAGATGTCCAGTTATTCTATTTTATTGCTTAAATTTTATATTTATGGCAAGATGATAAATTCACTGAATGTATACAATAGAAAATGAAATGATATGCAACGCCAGCATTTCCTTTCTTTCCTGAAGGAAATATCATATTAAAAATAAGTAGTACCATCCAAATCATTCTGCAAAGTGGAATCATATTTTAGCGGGTTAGATACTTATCGGGCTACATTTTGTATTTTAGCATCAACAGCCATTAAAGGAAGAAAAATAGAGTGCCTTGTATGGGAGAAGATGCATATCTTCAAAATCATTTTGACTCTCCACTGGAGCCTTCAATGTTCATATTCATAACAATAGTATAAATGTGAAATAATATAGCTTGGCGCTAGGCTAAAAAACTGATTCCCTCGGCTATACTGATGATGATGCATGTTATCTTTCTTATTTATAGAAAATAATATGAACATGGCGTTATGAGTCACCTTCACACTTCTGTGCTATTCTTTCCTCCTCACATCAACCCACATCAATAAGATATTGCTTACAAAATAGCATGCCAGTACAATTTCCAGTTATTTCAGTATCGAACCTCTCTTATTTATGAGAAAGGAGAGATCAGGTAGAATGAGCATGCATCTACTCAAATGGGACTGAGTTCTCAAGCTTGTTTAGTCTCACTAATCCAATAGTAAATGAAAAATCACTCATTCCGTATGCCCCATTTGAGCTAAACCCAGTGACATAGCACATATTTTTATTCCTATAAAATATTTCTGTCTCATTAGCCCAGTGAAATCTAACCTATAAATTCCAAGAAATAGATAACATATAAATTATATATCCCATAATGTTTTATATGCTGATCATAATGTTGTAATACTGTCTGAGAAATACACGTGTGCTGAGGCAGAGAGGAAGGTCATCCTTTAAAACTATTATTAACTTCACAACATTTTCCAAAGTACCATGTCATTGTTTGCTACATTACACTATCATTCTTCACATGATACCAAAATTAGGATAGCCCATGACATGGTGGTTAAAGTGGCTGGATCCCACATGGCTGACCACATAGTTCAAGTCTTGACCCTGCAGCTTGAGAAACAGCATGCACATGTGCGTACTTGCCCAAGATCCCAACAGGAAGGAGAGATAGGGGAAAAAGGATTGCATTATGATTATACCCTATGAGGGGATGCTTTTTTACTCCCCTTTGCCCCTCCCTCCTGACCTCTCTGGCAATCACATGCAACCCTCTGGGGGATTTTTAAAACGATTTTTAAAAAAATGTACCAAGATTAGTGTGGTCAGTGATTTGAGAGGAGCTCAATCTCTTCACGTTAGAGTGTCAAAAGTTATTAACACAGTGGAGATTGAAATGAAAACATGTTCTTGGTTGAGGCCAGGCTGTGGCGCAGCAATAATACAACTGAACCTGTAGGGAA
>NW_006202806.1:1575290-1583201 GCF_000334495.1 Tupaia belangeri chinensis
TGGTTTCTCTCCCGGGACCTTCCTGAGCACATTGGGCACAAGTGCAGGCCCACGATCCAGGCCAGCTGAGGTGGGTGGAAGGAGGGTAGTTGTGGCATGAAGACCCTGTACAGGTGCCTGGACCATTGTATAAGCAAGAAGTAAATCCAAGTTGTGTCTGAGCCATCAAATGTTTAGAATCTTCCTGTTCAGCGTTTATCCTACCTAAATTGCATGATGTACAATTGGGTCTAGGAGAAAGCAACTAATATTTCTGCTATCTAGCTGAATCCTGAGTGGCCAGTTTGAAATTCATTCCCTTAGGGAACTGAAGTTCAAAGTAGCTAACAGGTATGAATGTCTAAGATATTACTGTATTTAAGCCTTTACAATATTCTGGGTGTTTGAAGTATGCCTGCTTTTCTAGGTAATTGTATGGTTGGCAAAATTTCAGGGTAGTACAACATTCTTCCCTTGCTTTTTCTTTACTCTGCCTTTAAATTGTGTAAGGCATTCTATGATGGTTCGGGTTAAAAGGCATATTATTTGTCATTGCTAGTAAATGGTATCATCTCTCCTCCTCATATAGACTGGAAATTCTCAATGTTGTGATTTCTTTGGTGAAATTTCTTTCCTGCTCCCTTTGTGCTTTCTAGAGCCAAATCTATTAGAACAAGAGCTGGTCCATGAGCTCATTCCATTACATACTTTCTTTTCAGTGTAAATAAGATGAGGGTATAGGTATCTATCTGCCCAGTTTTCTTCCTATCTAGACACTGGACGAAAGCCCTTTAAACTTTGCAAAGATGAAAAACAGAAGGAAAAAAATACCAATTTTACTTTCAGTATTTGTAGGGAACCCTTTAGGGGGAAAAATTTGTAGATTGAACACTACAACAAATTAACTATTAATAGTTAATGTATAACACAACAAGACTTATTCAAAATGCTAGGAATTTTTAATGTTTCATAAGCAATGAATATAATCATCACATTAATAGGTCAGTGAAGAAATTTGATGTGATGGCTTGTTATTTTATGAATTTGCATGGTAATGATCATTCTGTGGGGCCTTTAGTCACCTAATAGTGAGAAAGAACTCACTGCTAATCCTGAATAGGTTATTCTCTGTTTGAAAATGTTGCCTGATGTCATGAGGCAATCTAGGGACAGAAGCAGGAAAGCAGGAATGAGGAGAATTGTCAAATGGAGGCACAGTTTAAATATCCCTTATCAAAATGCTTGGGACAGAAGTGTTTTGGATTTTGGATTTCTTAGGATTTTGGAATATTTGCATTTGCATAATGTGATATCTTAGGAATGGGACCGAAGTCTAAATACGAAATTTGTTTATATACATCTTATACATATAGCCTGAATGTAATTCTATACAATATTGTTGTATTGGAGCATTCTGACTCATCGCATGAGGTTATGTGTGGAATTTTCCACTTGTGGTGTTATGTTGGTGCTCAAAAATTTTCAAATGTTGGAGTATTTCAAATTTTAGATTCTTAGACTAAGGATGCTCAACCTTTAATAAAATCGAGCATGAACATTTGGGCAATTAGCATCCTGAAGACCAGGGTCAGAAGCATGAGGACTGGAGCTTTGAAATAAATGCCTTCTATTTAAGAGCAACTGAGATAATTAGAAATGTCCAAGCAGGGATTTAAATATCAAGAACAATAAGGCACAGAACAGTCAGAAAGCATAAAAGACAAGACTCCCATTTAAAGACAAAGCAAGTGGCCTTAAAGAGAAGAAAACAGTCAATAAAAGAGTAATATCATGAGTTATCTAGTAATGAGCCATTTAGTGACTAGCCTAGGGTTCCTTGAATCTCACCTAGATACCCTTATAAATAAGAACAGCAAGGGGGCTGAGAAGTCTGGCTGCAAAGATTGGGGATTTAACATCGGAAATTAAAGAGAGTCATCAGAGGAAAATCTTGCAAACCAAGGCAGGTGGGATAATGCAGAATGGGACTATATCTACAGCACAAGGATAAAGGGGAAACTTGAAGACATGAGGTGCCTGGACACCTTTTCCTGTTTCTGTAAAACTGAGTTTTTGAAATAATTATAAAAAAAATGGCATTAAATTCAGTAAGAGTTACTAGGATCAATCACAAAGAAGGCACAGCACATAACATTTATTCAGTAAATATTAATCCTGCTTTCCTTATCAGGACTCAATAAAACACCCTCATGAAAAATATAACAGTAGGCAATTCAGAATTGCTAATGTTTTCCTTTACACCTCCTCAGTGTAATAGTCATTAACACTGTTTGGCAACTCTTTCCAGCTCTCTGCCTCCCAGCACAAGGTAAGATTGCATTGCCCTGCTCCATCTGGTTGGTGGAGCTATGTGGCTAATTGGGGCTAGTGGTCTGTGAGAGGAAGTGAAGTGTAGCATATTCCCTGCATCACAGCAACTGACCATATCTGAAAAGATGGCTGAACCATCACATTGAGCCATTTAGTCATGAGCAGCATCTTCCTCCCAAAGGATGGGTGGCAAACATGGAATAAAAAGCATGTAGCAGGCATGTAATGAAAGTGAGAAAAAAATAGTTCTTTATGTTTTTGTTTCTGTTTTGCAACTGGGATTTGGCATTGTTCTAGCTGTAGTGTAAATTAATCTAGTGTGGCTGACATACATGAGCACATTTCGGTGTAGACGGGAATAACATGATATAGCCCAAAGTAATCCACAGCTCTATGGGCAAAGATGAAAAGAGGCCTGGAGTATTGAAACTAAACAAAAACATCTCTCACTCAGCAGTATAATGTAAATTCACAAATGTGTAGAATACAAAGAGAGACAGAAGAAAGATTTAATTTTAGAGCAGCAGCAAAAGCAGCAGGAGGCATATTAAGGGCTAAGAGCTTTGTTCATCAGAAATAGGACTTAGGTAAATGCAAAGTTAGAGGAGCTGTGCTTTATGATGTGGTGGGGTCTGAGAATGATCCTTGTGAGTGTTGGGTCAGCTGGAAGCAGAGAACTTAATGAAAAAAAAAAAAACGAACAAGAACACTAATTACTACCTGTATGTATCTCTTAAATAAATGTTCATTAATTGTATTGAGATTGTCATTCCTCTGCTGAAGTCTGTAAGGTAGACCTTTCGGGTAGAATCATACCTTGTAGATCTTAACAGACTAATTAATTCTAATCTAGCAGAACATGCCTGATGCCAGTCATTCAAGGAAGAGTTCTGAGATAATAAATAGGGAAGGAGAACATAGCTTTGCCATATTGTAAAACTAGTTTATGACCTAACTGCACTTTGCATTAAAATATTCTTTCAGGAATACTTTTATTTATTTATTTATTTATTTTTGAGAGAGAGAGAGAGAAATTTTTACTATACGGCACATGCACTTGCCAGAGAGACAGAAAGTCAGAAAGTGAGAAATCACACACACCCCCTTCCCCCCGGCCCAGGGGCAATGCTCATAACGTAATCCCTTCTCTTCCATTCTCTTCTTAGGATCTCGGGCACGCATGCACACATGCCTGGCTTCAGTTTTAAGTCAACGGGTCTGGGACTCGAACCACGATTAACTACATGGGAGTGCAGTGACATAACCATTAGGCCATCTGCTGTTCCCTCAGGAATACTCTTCTATATACAGATGCCACATGAGGAACACAAATGGCAACAAATAACTACAAAACTGAGCTACTTTTTCTCTTACCACTTTTCGTTTTCAGCATACAGATGGTCCTCCACTTATAATGAGGTTATATCCCTATAAATCTATTATAAGCCAAACATATCTTAAGTTGAAAATGCATAAGAACTATCATAAGTCCCTTGACTTATGATGGGGTTCTGGTTTCTACTGAATGCATATCATTCTTACATCATCATAAAATGTAATAAGAATACATCAAAGGGCCAGGTTTTGGTGTAGCCATAATGAAACTAAATCCACATTAGGAATGTCCTAGGTCTTTCCCATTGCCTCCCAGCATATGCTTAGTGCACCCGAGTGTGTTTCCATGATTTGGGCTGAGACTGGGGTAGATGGCATAAGGACCTCCTTGGGGGTGCTGTCTCTCTCTCTGTGTCTCTTGCTCAAATGGAAGAAATAAATAAATGTCAAAACTAGTATATCAATCCATTATGTAAGAAAGGGAGCATTCTGTATTTATTTTAGTCATCTTCATGTACTTCATCAAAATTAGACATGAAGATGACTAAAATAAACACAGAATGCTCCCTGTCATCCTTTTATTTTATTTTATTTTATTTTATTGAAAGAGAATTAGACAGGCCACCTTGGTAGGGTCCCATCATATTGCAATCCCTTTCCCCAGCCTTCTAGCTAGTCAGGTCCTTGGGGCCCAGCATGTTTCAGGTTGACTCAGTACCTGAAACCACAGTCAATCATGTGGCCTAGAACACTTTAGATCAGCACATCACTGCCTGCACTTTTGGGGCTGGGCCTTGTCGTGTCATGTTTAGACATTAAGGTTTAAGGTAGAATCCTGACAGTGTTGACATTTTGAACACCTTTGGTTTATATCCATGCCATAGTCTGAAACATTGGGGAGGTTGCAAGCCCTCAATTACTTCACTGTGATAAAAACATGGTGTAATTGGGACCAGCAGTTAGTGTAATGGCTATGTCATTGAACTCCCATGTAGTCAATTGCAGTTCAAGTCCTGGACCCAGTGACTTAAACTCATGCCGGGCGTGTGTGCGTGCGTGCCCAAGATCCTGAGAGGAGAATGGAGGAGAAGGGATTGCGGCATGGTCATCCCCCCCCGGGGGGTGATTTCTCACTTTCTGTCTCTCTGTCTCTCTCTGTCTTTCTGGCAAGAGCACACGCCCTATAGCAAAAACCTCTCAAAAACAAAAACAAAAACAAAAACAAAAAAACATGGTGTAACAACAATATAAGAGCTTCTAAATCTGAAGGGCTTTTTACTGTATCTTACTCTGAAATGGGACAGCAATGCCAACTTTCTCAGATTGACAGGTGACCTAAATGAGATGGTGTTTTTATCATTTCTGGACACATAATTGCAAAATAAAAATATCCCTTGTCTGCTCCAATTGCCCTTTCACTCATATTCATCTAAATAATTGACCATCTAGAACATCATATTTCTGTTTGTATTTGTTACACATATGATTCAAAGTAGATACTTAAATAAAAGGCCAAAAACATACATCACATTATGTCATTTCTCTCCTCCAGTACCCAAGTCAGGGGACTCTACTCTAATATCTGATCCTAATGTCTTCCTGGAAATGTTTGGATAATGTAAATGTGGACAATATGAGCTTGTATTTGAGCATTTGAGATGGGAAACATGATAATGTGTTCTTAGCCCATACAGACATCAATCCAATTTCTCTAATAACACAATATATCAAGGATTTCTTCATAATAAGAGTATAACACCTACTCTTTAAATACTAGCTTAATGTACACATTAATGAGTGTGCCATGTACACTTTGCTGTAATCCTTCACAGTAGTGGGTATAAATTACATTTACTTTCTATATTTCAATATGCATGTCTTCTCTAATGGAAAGAAACAATATATATAAAAGGTACTAACTGACAAATATCATCAGAAATACATCTGTAGACAAATACAGTTAGGTTTATTATGTTCGTTGCAGCAAAGGGAACCTCACCCTAGGAAATCCTAGGAGAGTCTCAGAAATAGGACTTGAGAGGAGCTTCTCCTAGGATTAGAGCTTGCACATGTTTTAAGAAGGGTCAAAGAAGTGTTTTTAAAAAAAGCAGGGTTTGGTACCAGTAGTTAGCGTAATGGCTATGTCTCTGGACACCCATGTAGTCGAGCACAGTTCGAGTCCCAGACCCAGTGGCTTAAAACTCACGCTGGGCACGTGTGCGTGCATGCCCAAGTTCCCAAGAGGAGAATGGAGGAGAAGAGATTGCGGTGTGACCATCCCCCCTGGGGGGTGATTTCTCGCTTTCTGTCTCTCTGTCCCTCTCTGGCTTTCTGGCGAGCGCACGTGCCCTATAGCAAAAACCTCTCCAAAAAAAGAAAAACAAAAGCAGGGTTCTATTATGATTGGGTGTCATCAGCAGAGGTTATTCAGTGACATTTTGGGGAGATGGGGGAGAAAAAGCAAAACATACAGAAAACAAGAAATGGAAGATCATTTGCTAATAATAACATGTTTGTTGATGTGCTTGATTGAGACAATGTACAGTGTACTCTGGATGGAAAATCTCATTATGTATGCTGTAATGATGTACAGTGAATGAATGCAAATAAATTGGAAAAAAAATAGTCAAAAAAAAAATAAGACTCTAGTTGACATTTGTAAAGAGGCAGCAGTCACTCATATCTGTTAGAAAACGGGGGTATCTAGTTTTTTTCATGTTTGCAGAATGGCCTTGTCTCCATCTTTTTCCAGAGATGGGCTCTGAGTTGCCTTATTTGAAAAAAATCGTATATTCTCTAAGTGTTGTGCATATTTAGTTAGGAATGTCATGACCTGGCAGCCACGATATTTTACTTTTTCACTATACCATTTATATTTGAGTTATTGATGTCCCCAGACTTTTGCCAGAAGTAATTACTGAGACCCCTGAAAAGCTAATACTCTGGGAAAGGGTGAAGATGAAACTAGAAATTCACAACAGGTCTAAACAGTTTGAATACCAAACTTGACCATAGCATGGGAATGGTTAATATAAGGAGAATGGCTGGATTCCTCAAAAACTAAGCACTCATGCACTTTTTTTTTTTTTTGAGAGTTTTTTTGCTATAGGGCACATGCGCTCACCAGAAAGACAGAGACAGACATAAAGACAGAAAGCAAGAAACCACCCCCCCCAGGGGGGATAGCCATGCTGCAATCCCTTCTCCTTCATTCTCCTCTCGGGATCTTAGGCACGCACGCACATGTGCCCGGCGTGAGTTTAAGACACTGGGTCCGGGACTCGAATTGCCGGTGACTACATGGGAGTTCAGCGACATAGCCATTATACCAACTGCTGGTCCCCACTCATGCACCTTTAAATGCATTAGAAAAATTTTAATTGACAAATAATAAGCGTATATTTATAGGGTACAATGTGATGTTTTGATGTATGTTTACATTGTGGAATGATTAAATCAAGCTAATTACCACATCCATCACTCCACATAACTCATCTTTCTTCGCAGCGAGAACATTTCAACTCAACTCTTTTGGAAATTTTGAAATACATGATACATTCTTATTAATCACAGTCATCATTTTGTGCAATAGATCACTAAAGTTTGTTCTGCCTATCTAACTGAAATTTTGTACCCTTGATCAATGTCTCCTCTTTCCTCATCCCCTCTACTTGTGCCAGCCCTGGGCAATTACCATTCTACTCTCTGTTTCTTTGAGTTAGATGTTTTAAAGTTTCCATATATAAGTGGGATGGTTTGGTATTTGTCTTTCTAAACATACACATATTTTTAAAAATTCAGACACTGAATTTTGTTTAAAAATGTTTCAACTCCTTAGAGCAAATACTTAGTAAGACTTAATATGAGGGATACTTGTACTTAAACTTCTTGGTTGCAATAATCTTCATTCAACAAAGACAAGGCATGGGTCAATTACTAACAGCATGCACTCTCTAAGTTAGTACATTTTTACATAAGTCAATTAAGCAGAGAGTAAAATGGTAGTTGCCAGGGGCTGGGAGGAGGTTGAGAAGAGGTATTAGTCAAAGGGTATGAAGTTTTGGTAACTCAAAAGAAATAAGTTCTAGAATTCTACTGTACAGCATAGTGCCTGTAGTTAACGATATTGCACTGTATACCTAAAATTTTGCTGAGAGTAGATCTTATGTTGAGTTATTTTTTTAATTATTCTATTCAATTTCATTTATTTATTCATTCATTTATTTTAATTTGACCAGACACACACACACACACACACACACAGAG
>NW_006202806.1:1583232-1594099 GCF_000334495.1 Tupaia belangeri chinensis
CAGAGAGAGAGAGAGAGAGAGAGAGAGGAAAGTGAGAAAGCAAGCAACCAGCTCTGGGACTCGAACCATGGTCGGCTATGTGGGAGTTTCCAACGCCTTAACCACCATGCCACTTGCCGGTCCCCTTATGTTGAGTTGTTAATCACAATAATAATAATAATACATAAGGGAGAAAGCAGGAGGAAACTTCTGGAGGTGAAAGATAGGTTTATATAGTTTGTGATGATGGTTTCATGGGTGTATATTTATCCACCTATGTGTTGTACACATTAAATTTGTGTAGATCTTTATATGTCAATTATACCTCAATAAAATAGTTTAAATAAGTAAACGGCCTCCAGTATCTGACAACTATCATATTTATTCTTTAATAAGAGATTTTATTGGTAACAAATGAAATAAATAAAAGCAATTACTGTCTCTTTTAGTTTAAAAGACAAAATTATGTTTCTAACCAGGTTTCTGTGAAGGTCTTACTGCTTCAGTTAAAGTTGAAATCACCATGAAAATTTATCTTGGAATAACATCAAACCTTGTGAGCAATCAATAAATATTAATAATTATTAAATGATCTTTTGGGGAAGAGCTTAGTGCCTTTTGAAGTGCTGTTCTGATTTCAGCTAATGTTTGATAATCAAAGGCTGAAATTGAAAGGCTGACACATAAGAAATAGGACTCTTTGAACCACTTCTCCCCACTAAGGCAATTTCTCAATCTGTTTAGCTGTGTTAGATACATAAGGAGGTGCAGTAAATGTTACAAGGTCACCTTGAAATGTCTGGAGACATCTGGAAGGTTTCAACTTATGTGACTTACTAAAACAGAGAAAAAAATTATGTTTTATTAAGTTTATTAATACATACTGACGCTTTCCACAGAAATTTTTAAAAAATCTCTATTATGCATAATAACAATATAATAAAATGCTCGTGAAAATGAAAACAATATGCAGAGGTGAACAAGTTTGTTCACAATTAGCAAGTTCAATAACCATCGGAAGTAGAATTAAGAGGTATTAGTGCACAAATTTTGCAAAGATGATTTCTTGGCACAAAACCTCCTTAAAGAAATTGTCAGAGAGAGAAAGTATGTCTAGTAGAGTATGGAGTCCAGTGGGTTGGGTTGGGACTGGAGACAGAAATAGATAAATATTGAGTAGTAGAAAAGAGAAAGTAATTAAAAAAATCTTGATACAGACTAATTGTATAGTGTGATTTCTCAGTACATGGATACAATGTGCAATGATTAAATCAGGATAATTAGCATATTCATAATTTGTCTTTGGAACATTAAAAATCCCCTCTTTGGGACCAGCAGATAGCGTAATGGTTATGGCACTGGACTCCCACGAAGTTGACCATAGTTCGAGTCCTGGACCCGTCAGCTTAAAACTCACACTGAACGCATGTGTGCTGCCTATGATCTTGAGAGGAGAATGGAGAAGGGATTGCGGTGTGGGTGATTTCTCGCTTTCTATCTCTCTGTTTCCCTCTGTCTCTCCAGAGAACGCTTGCACCCTATAGCAAAAAATCTCTTTCTCTTAAAAAAGTCCTATCTTTTAATATTGTAAAAATGACTTCCACATTTTAAAGAGCTGAAAAAAAATAAAAAAGACTATTTCATGATGTGAAAACGGTATAAAAACCAGGGCCAGCACTATAACTTGATGATCAAAGCAGTTAGATCCCACATGGCCAACAACATGGTTCAAATCCAGAACCCTGTGGCTTGAGAAACACACCAGGCATGTGTGTATGTATGTCTAAAATCCCAAAAGGGAGGATTAGCTATTTTGAAATACACGAGAAATTGTTAGCTATAGTTACATTATTGTGCTATAGAACGCTAGAAGTCGTTCCTCTTATCGGACTAATTCTGCATCCATAATCAATATTCAAAACAAAGTCCTTTGAAGGAGACAAATCTGAATTTCCCTCACTAGCTCCATCTCTTAAAAACTTAGACTTCTTCAACTGTCGTGTTGATAGAAATTTTTTAGAATTAAATAGGACTTTTCTTTCTTTTTTGTTTTGTTTTTTAGTTTTTCAATTTCTTTTTTCTGTAGTATGTGTGCACTTGCCAAAGAGAGAAAGAGGAAAAGTGAGAAATCATCCCCCACAGAGTTTGGACATGCCACAGTCCCCTCTCCTCCATCCTCTTCACAGGATTTCAAGCACACATGCAAAGGTGCCTGGTGTGTTTTTCAAGCCACCAGATCTGGGACTTGAACCCTGAGGTTGGCCATGTGTGATCCAGTTGCCTCAATCACCACACTACTAGCTGGCCCCCAAATAGTATGTTTTATATAAAGGTATTAGTCTAGTCTTGTTTTTGCTTAGTAAAGGGTAATTACAATAATGTTAATACTTTGTAAGTTTGTCACTGTGAAGATGATGTTATATTTATAAATCTTTAGATACATGTAAATATGGAAGAAAATTGACACTTTTAGAAACTCATTACCTCAAGAAAACTTCTATTCAAATTTTAAAACCATCCTTTCATATGTATCTTCATGCATATATAACACGCACAAATATACATGAGGGAGCTTTAAAAAGTTTGCAAAAAATGAATAACTATGCATGGATTTAAATTTTTTGCACCAAAATAAACACACTTTAATTCCATTTCACATTAACGTTTTGAAGTCCCCATATAAATATACAAGCATTTATATAAAGTGGATCACATAAAACATTATTTTATCGAAGACCTCTTTTTTTTAACATTTATTTGCCCATTTCTTTTGTGAGAGAGACAAAGAGAGGCACCTCCATCAAAGTCTCATGCAACAATCCACTCCCAGTCTCAGCCAGCCAGGACCATAGGCGCATGAGTACATGCCCAGTGTGCATGACGAGACCACAGGACCTGAACCCAGCACCTTCTCATGCAGTTTCAGTATTGCAGAGCATGGTGTTACCACTACACCATTGCAACTAGTCCTTATCCAAGTCTATTCTTTTTTTCTTTTTTTAGAGAGATTTTTTGCTATAGGGCACGTGCGCTTGCTGGAGACACAGAGAGAAAGAGAGAAAGTGAGAAGCCACCTTCTGAAAGGATGGCCATGCTTCAACCTCTTCTCCTCCATTCTCCTCTTGGGATTTTGGGCATGCACACACACACACCTGGTGTGAGTGGGTGTGTGCCACCAGGTTAAGGATAGAAACCACGGTTGATGATAGGAGTCCAACACCTTAAACGTTATGCCACCTGCTAGTCTCATCAAAGACCTTTTTTACAAATAATTTTTCTTTGTGTTTTTGTGCTCCTTCTCCCTTTCTTCTGGCTTTCTGCCAGTCCCTCCAAAAGGTAACCAATATTAACAGCTGGATGTTTATCCTTTCAAATTCTTCTCAAAGCTCTCAAATAACCACACACATACTTAAACATATATGAAACTTATTCTACATATGCAACTGAATCTTTTCTTTTGACTAAACAATCAGTTTTAGAAATACATCCAAGACAGTAGAGGTAGCGCCTACTCATTATTTATAATAGCTAAGAAAATGTTCATGATGTACCTATACTATAACTTATTAAAATATGAACCATTTTTACTTTTTCAGCTCTAAAAATTATGCTGAAATAAATATCTTTGTACCGGATATTCTTAAAAACATTTTCATGGGCCAACCCATGGTGTGGTGAAGGTGGTGAGATCCCACATGATTGACTGCACAGTTCAAGTCCTGGATCCAGCAGCTTGAGAAGCACATCAGGCTCGGGTGCATGCATGTTCAAAATCCCAAAATGAGGGAGAGATGAAAGAGAAAGGATTGTAGTGTGGCCATCCCCCATGAGGCACGCTTTCTCTCTCTCTCCCTCTATCTCTATTAGTACTTTTGTTGTTGTTGACTCTTTAAGGATTGTTTCTTCTCAAACTCACCATTTAAACTGATTTACAAAGATGGGTTTATATGCACATGTTTAAGACAAATAAAAGCAAGGCTATTTTAGAATTATCTTTTAGAAACACAAGTAGTGAGATTTTTCAAACACTTCTTTAAGTGTCTCTTTAACAGAATAATTTTCTTTTGTTTTACATTTTTGTACAAAATTTTCTTTTTTTCTATTTTACAATTTATTTGATTTAAATAATTTTTAAAGGATTATTTAATTTTATTTATTATTATTATTTTTAAAAATTTGCTGCAGGGCTTAAGAGCTTACGAGAGAGACACAGAAAGAGAGAGAGAGAGGAAAAGTGAGAAAGCAAGCTGCCAGGTCCAGGACTCAAACCTCAGTTGGCCAAGTGGGAGTCCAGTGCCTCAACCACACCATTTGCCACCTTCTGACTTGATTTAAGTATTTCTTATTTTTCACTTATATTACAGCCATTGTACCATTATGCATTATTTATATGTATATATGCAAATGTGTATATATTATGTGTTTTTCTCATGTATAAAGTCAAAATGAGTGAAATTTTTATATATCCTTCTACTTCCTCTTTTATCCATCTCCCCCCATTTTAAGTTCTCTTTTTTAATTCAGAAGTTATTTGGTTAGATAAACATTTTTCTTATTTAGATGTATGGGTACTGTATGCTTTGAATTTTCAGAATTATTTTGGCAGGTGAGCTACATTTTTTAATATAATATTTCGGAATTTAATCTTTCCTTTTAGCAACTTATAGATCACTCTTCTAGTTCAAGCATTGAATGACTATTTGATTCTTTTCCTTCATAAATATCTTTCATTTTTCAATCTGCTATATGTTGTCAGTTTTATTTTTTTTTCTCTATAGGGTACATACACTTGCCAGAGATAGAGACAGACAAAGAAAGAGGAAAAGTGAGAAATTAGCCCCAGCGGGAGGAGGCGGGGAATGGCCACGCCACAATCCCTTCTCCTTTCAGAATCTTGGGCATAAATGCACATATGCCTGGCATGGCTTTCAAGCTACTGGATCTGGGAATGGAACCACAGAGTCAGCCATGTGGGATCCAATACCTTAACCTCCATCCTACGGATTCAAGGTTCTTAAGTTTATCCTAGTACTGCAAGGATTTTACCAGGATATGCTTAAGCGAGCATCTTTTCTTAATAAACTTAACTTGAATTCACTAAGTCTGTTCAGCATCCCCACTTAGCTATTTATTTACCTTAGGAGAATATTCTGCTCTTTTGTGTTTAATCATCCTATAGTGTCCAAAATTTCTGTTCTCTGGTTCTGTAACTTTTTTTTTTAGAGAGGTTTTTAATATAGGGTGTGTGCGCTCGCTGGAAAGACAGACAGAAAGCTAGAAATCACGCCCCAGAGGGGATGGCCATGCCCCAATCCCTTCTCCTCCATTCTCCTCGGGATCTTGGGCATGCACACACATATGCCCAGTGTGAGTTTTAAGTTGCCGGGGCCAGGACTTGAAATGCGGTTCACTATGTGGGAGTCTAGCAACATAACGATTATACCATCTGCTGGTCCCTTATTCTGTAACTTTTATAATCAAATCCTGGATCTCTAGAACTGATATCTAGTTCTTTTATTTTCTTAAATTAATTAATTATTTTTTAAAGTTTATTTATTTATTCTATGAGTGACAGAGATGAGAGAGAATGAAAGAAAGGGAAACACAAATATGGCACCCTTGGCAGGGTTCCAATGCCATAATCTACCCCCAGCTTCAGCCAGCTTGGAGGAAGAGTATATAAGTGCCCAGTGTATTCAGGGAATTCTCCAGACATAAACTGTCAACCTTCCCATGTGGGTTTGACTCAAAGAGCATAGCGTTTTAACATTGTGCCACTGTCTAGCCCCACAGTGCTTTCCTAGAAATGCCATTTATTTTTTTTAATATCTGTATTTTAAAGTACCTTTTCCTTTGAGTTTCCAAGTCACTACTTCATGTCTAAATAGTGAAGCTCTTCTGAGTCAAAAATTTTCTTTTGTTTGTTTTGGTTCCAGGATTATGTGTGGTAAGTCAATTTCCTCGAAACCATCATTTATGCCTACCTCCTGTCTTGGTTGTCCTATTTGTTTTTTCTTCTGTCTGGTTTCAGGGCTTCTTGGGGTTTCGTTATTATTTTTTAATCTCTTTTGGCTCTGTTTACTCTTGGGGGTAGTATTTTACATGTAAGGTAATTCATGCAGAAGCACACTCTATAATGGTGAGAAATTAGCAGTCTCTGTCTATCTGGACTGTCAATACCAGGTCACAAGCTGTCAGGTCCCCAGAGAAGCTCCAGAAGAAAGCCTCTGCTGCCTATTTGTTCAGTTACAAAGACCAGGGTTTTTAAAACTCAGGAATAATGAAGATTCCGATCAATTCCTCAATCAATCCTGAGATGCTTTTCAGTAATCATGGAGGCCAGTAGGTCTGCCAGAAACACTCCCAAAAGCCAGCATCACTGTTCTACTTGAGCATCTGTGGAGTATGATGACAGTTCTCCACAAGAACCCTGGTATTCTGCGTACCCTCTTAAAACTTTCTACTGTCTTTCACAGAACCTGGTCTCACTCTTACAGGAAAAGTTCTTTGCCAGATTTCTAGGATCAAACCTCAGTAAAACAGGAGGCCACAGCAACTATGTCATATGTAATGTGATACTTTGGAATTAGATCAATGTTTAAGAGAGGGCCACAAAAAGTCTTTTTATTTTCTTTTACATTTTTGCCACAGGACATATGTGCTGGGGGGTGGGGGGGCTTCTCTATTGTCCCCTCAGGATTTTGAGCATTCACACACATGTGCTCAGTGCGTTTTTCAAGCCGCCAGGTCCAAAACTCGAACTGCAGAGTCAGACATGTAGGGTTCTGTGCCTTAATCACCATGCCACCTACTGCCCAAAAAGTCTGTTTTTATCCTCCCCAGAAAGTCCTATAATCCTTTGCATTTTAGTTGTTAACTTCCTTTCTCATGAAGCACTTATTGTAGTGAATTACAAATACATGATTACTTTTTTTCCCCCACAGCATGGATACACTGTATATTAGTACAGTCAAAGATAACACCATACACATTATCATCAACAGATAATTTTCCATTTTTGTGTCCCTTACTGGGAATCAGAGCTCCATCAGGGCAGGGAGCATAAACATCTAATTCACTGTTTTATCCACAGTATAAAACACAATGTCAGCACATATAAGGTGCTTAATAAATATCTGAAGAGTGAATAATGTTGTAACTATATATTAAAGAATAGAAAGAGAGTTAGTGAAAATCCACAGAAAAATAAACAAAAAAATAAACACATCCTCAGGCCTTGAGCATGAAGATGGTTACTTTTAGAAGACCACGTAGATAAGTTAGGGCCAGACAGAAAATGTCTTCATAATTACAATCATTGCTCATTAAAGAAAAGCATATTAGAAGAATTTGAGGCTCAGCTATGGGGTTCATACTGTTGAGATGCTGTGCTGGAATCACATGGGCAACAGTGGGAGGTGGGTGGTGATGGGTTCCAGGTTCGATTTCCAATCCAACCTAAAGGCCTGGTGTGGTGGTATGTGCCTGTAATCCCAGTAATTTGGGAGGGTGAAGCAAGAAGATTCCAATCTTGAGGCTGGCCTGGGCAACACAGAGAGACCCAGTCTAATAAAGGACTGGGTGTTGTGACACATGGCCTATTGTCCCAGCTGGAGGCTGAGGCAGGAGGATCACAACATGAGGAGGCCTCATCATTAAAGAGAGAGAGACAGAGAGATAGAGAGAGAGACTTGGAGTATGGTGTTGGCATTAAAAAAAATTTAGTTTATATATAAGCTACAGTCTTAATATTGCTAAACGCTGAATATTTTGTTAATCAGCTTGCTCAATATAACTCTGTGGCAATGGTGCTTACAAAAATATGGTGCATGAGGAGAAAATAACTGTCTGATTCAATGCAATTGATGTTCTCATATGTAAGAAATACTATAGAAAGGAGATTATTATAAAAAAACATAATTATATCCTTAACTAGTTATGTTTGTGACAACTATATGTTAAGTTCCATGTTAGACTCGGAAGATTTAATGACGAACAAATCAGAAGTGCTACAAACTCCATGGAGTTAAACAGCTAGTGAGAGTCTAAAGCCTATAATGCGGCATGGCAGAATCTGTGGTACTATTTTTGTTAGGGTAACGCTAGCTGTTACAGCAAATAAACCCTCAAATCTCAGTAGTTTAACATAGTAATTTATTTCTTGCCCCTATAAGCCCAAGGAAGGTTGCTGTTCTCCTCTATGCAGTGATTCAGGGACTCAGATTGTTGAGGCTCAGATGTATTTGACGTGTTTCTTCCAAGGTTGCCTTGGCTATCTATTGCCAAATAGTGGTTAGGAGCAGAGAGGAGTGGTTCTAAGTGTCACTCTTCTGACCATGTTCAGAACTCAGTCACATGGCAACATTCAGTTGAGGAGGTCTGGGAAAGCTTCCTTTGAAGAGGTGATTTCAAACCCAAAATCTGAATAATAAGAGATAGTCAGGCAAAAAAAAAAAAAAAAAAGGAAGGCCAGAGGGAGGAGCAGGTAAGAAGGTAAGAGAGAATATGCCACTCTACAGAATATAGAGGTTCTTTGGTTCTTTATTATGACAGTGATTTGAATACACTACAGAGAGAATGACAGAGAAATATCTTCGTTTAATCTTGTACGGTGTTGAAATAGTTAGAAGATTTCAACTTTTATTATGCAAGCCTATTGAAGCAAAAAATTATGAGTATTTTTTATCATAATTAGTTAATGTGCTGTAGGTGGTTCTTAATACATTTTGACCAAATTTAAGCCCTATTTTAGAAATGAAGGAATAGCGACAAAGAGAACTTAGGTGAATATTCATGGTTAAAATACTGGGTTGTTGGAATAGTCATGATGGATTTTTTGTTTTTCAAAGGTCATTTATTTATATAAAGAACAAAAATCAATCAATGGTATATTGCCCATTTTGTTCGATAACCTTTTGCCACCTTTCAGTGAGCTTCATAATTCCTCATTCACAGAAGGACCTCTCTTTATTGGTGAAAAAATGAACAAATGCTGATTTACAGCCTCATTTGAGTTGAACGTTATACCACGCAAGGAGTTTTGAAGAGCAAAACAAGTGCAAGTCTGACAGCGCAAGGTCAGGTGAGTATGGTGGGTGTGGCAACACATCTCATCCAAGCTGCAGTGATTTTCAATGGGTGATCAAACTTGCGTGTGGTCTCACAGTATCGTGAAGGAACACAAGTCCTTTACGATCAACAAGTTGGATGTTTCTGGATGATGGGTTTGTTGTAACTGTCCAATTGCCAACAGTACACATTCCAATTAATTGTTTGGTTCCTTGGTAAGAGTTCCATAAACAGGACACCTTTAAAATCCCACCACACTGAGAGCATGGCCTTCCTCTGATGAGTGTCTGCTTTGGATGTTGTTTAAGGTGAATCATCATGTTGGGACCAAGGCCATTCTTACACCGCATTGTTGTAAACAACCCACTTCTCATCACCAGTTATCAGTTGCTTCAAAAAGGGGTCATTTGTCTCACGTATAATGAGCATATTGCAGATATTTATTAGCGCTGTCAAATGAACTTCTGTGAGTTCATGAGGAACCCACATATGGAGCTTGCTTATGTATCCCAGCTTCTTCAGGTCGTCATGAACACTTGAATGATAAATGCTCAATGGTTCAATAATCTCTCATGTCATGTAACATGTGTTTGACTCTATCCATGCTTTTATTTTGTTGTCATTGACCTCGGTGGATCTCTCTGACTGAGGAGCATTGTTGAGATCAAAATTATCAGCCTGGAATTTCTTGAACCATCGTTGGCCCTGATGTTGTTATAGAGCACTGTCACCATAAACTTAACATAACTTTTCACAAGCTTGATGCTCAGTCTTCCCTTTACTGAAGTCAAACAGTAAAATATGGCAAAAATGCAGAGTTTGGTCTTCCATCTTCAAACTGTAAAATCTCCAAAACCCAGTCAAATAACAATTTTTTTAGAGTGAAGTTAGAACTGTCAGCTGTCAAGTGGCATTGCAATAACATAGATGTGAATGACTCTAGTACTTCCAAAAATGAACTAGTGCCATCTGTTGCAAAAGCACATCATGGCTTTTCTGACAACCCAATATTAAAGCTGGATCATACTGGTTTGTCTGGGAAGTCATGAAGCAATATTGCATGGAAAAACATAGAAAATACATCATGACTTCTCCAACTACCTAATAGATACTTATTTCATTCAATTCTCTCTCTATTTTTTAAAATACAAATTTGACTTTACGTATACATCTAAATATTGCATTGATTAGGCAAAACCTTACAGATTCAGGCTCTGATTACCAAATCTGCCATTATAGATTATATACACTAATATTAAGAATATTTTAGTACTTTCCAATAAGTCAATAGAGAGCTATCAATCAAAATCTCCATTTCCCTAACTAAAATAAAACATAATGTGATTTTTGAACCTATAATTCATAAAGAACCTAAACATTAAAAATAATTTGCTAGAACGCACGTGCACTCACTGGAGAGAGACAGAGAAAGAGAGAGAGAGGGAAAGTGAGAAAGTATAACCCAGGGAGGATGGTCAGATAACAGTCCCTTCATTACCCCTCTTGGGATTTTGGGCATGCACACACACACATGCCCAGTGTGTTTTTAAAGTTGCCAGGTCAGAGGCTTGAACAACACAGTAGTTCATGTGGGGTCCAGTCACTTTAACCACCATGTCACTGATTGACCTCGGGATAAAAAAAATTAAGATGTGAATTAGGCATTTTTTTAAAGAATTATTTTTATTTCACTCTATTTATTTATTTAGATTTCACCAGAGAGGGATAGAATGAGGAAAAGAAAGGGAAAGTGAGAAAGCAAGCCACCAGGTCTGGGACTTGAACCGTGGTTGGCCATGTGGGAGTCCAGCACCTTAAC
>NW_006202806.1:1594359-1601254 GCF_000334495.1 Tupaia belangeri chinensis
TAGTAGGCCAGGCAGAGGGAAGAGCAGGTAAGAAGGTAAAAGAGAATATGCCACTCTACAGAATATAGAGGTTCTTTGGTTCTTTATTATGACAGTGATTTGAATACACTACAGAGAGAATGACAGAGAAATATCTTCGTTTAATCTTGTACGGTGTTGAAATAGTTAGAAGATTTCAACTTTTATTATGCAAGCCTATTGAAGCAAAAAATTATGAGTATTTTTTATCATAATTAGTTAATGTGCTGTAGGTGGTTCTTAATACATTTTGACCAAATTTAAGCCCTATTTTAGAAATGAAGGAATAGCGACAAAGAGAACTTAGGTGAATATTCATGGTTAAAATACTGGGTTGTTGGAATAGTCATGATGGATTTTTTGTTTTTCAAAGGTCATTTATTTATATAAAGAACAAAAATCAATCAATGGTATATTGCCCATTTTGTTCGATAACCTTTTGCCACCTTTCAGTGAGCTTCATAATTCCTCATTCACAGAAGGACCTCTCTTTATTGGTGAAAAAATGAACAAATGCTGATTTACAGCCTCATTTGAGTTGAACGTTATACCACGCAAGGAGTTTTGAAGAGCAAAACAAGTGCAAGTCTGACAGCGCAAGGTCAGGTGAGTATGGTGGGTGTGGCAACACATCTCATCCAAGCTGCAGTGATTTTCAATGGGTGATCAAACTTGCGTGTGGTCTCACAGTATCGTGAAGGAACACAAGTCCTTTACGATCAACAAGTTGGATGTTTCTGGATGATGGGTTTGTTGTAACTGTCCAATTGCCAACAGTACACATTCCAATTAATTGTTTGGTTCCTTGGTAAGAGTTCCATAAACAGGACACCTTTAAAATCCCACCACACTGAGAGCATGGCCTTCCTCTGATGAGTGTCTGCTTTGGATGTTGTTTAAGGTGAATCATCATGTTGGGACCAAGGCCATTCTTACACCGCATTGTTGTAAACAACCCACTTCTCATCACCAGTTATCAGTTGCTTCAAAAAGGGGTCATTTGTCTCACGTATAATGAGCATATTGCAGATATTTATTAGCGCTGTCAAATGAACTTCTGTGAGTTCATGAGGAACCCACATATGGAGCTTGCTTATGTATCCCAGCTTCTTCAGGTCGTCATGAACACTTGAATGATAAATGCTCAATGGTTCAATAATCTCTCATGTCATGTAACATGTGTTTGACTCTATCCATGCTTTTATTTTGTTGTCATTGACCTTGGTGGACTCGGTGGATCTCTCTGACTGAGGAGCATTGTTGAGATCAAAATTATCAGCCTGGAATTTCTTGAACCATCGTTGGCCCTGATGTTGTTATAGAGCACTGTCACCATAAACTTAACATAACTTTTCACAAGCTTGATGCTCAGTCTTCCCTTTACTGAAGTCAAACAGTAAAATATGGCAAAAATGCAGAGTTTGGTCTTCCATCTTCAAACTGTAAAATCTCCAAAACCCAGTCAAATAACAATTTTTTTAGAGTGAAGTTAGAACTGTCAGCTGTCAAGTGGCATTGCAATAACATAGATGTGAATGACTCTAGTACTTCCAAAAATGAACTAGTGCCATCTGTTGCAAAAGCACATCATGGCTTTTCTGACAACCCAATATTAAAGCTGGATCATACTGGTTTGTCTGGGAAGTCATGAAGCAATATTGCATGGAAAAACATAGAAAATACATCATGACTTCTCCAACTACCTAATAGATACTTATTTCATTCAATTCTCTCTCTATTTTTTAAAATACAAATTTGACTTTACGTATACATCTAAATATTGCATTGATTAGGCAAAACCTTACAGATTCAGGCTCTGATTACCAAATCTGCCATTATAGATTATATACACTAATATTAAGAATATTTTAGTACTTTCCAATAAGTCAATAGAGAGCTATCAATCAAAATCTCCATTTCCCTAACTAAAATAAAACATAATGTGATTTTTGAACCTATAATTCATAAAGAACCTAAACATTAAAAATAATTTGCTAGAACGCACGTGCACTCACTGGAGAGAGACAGAGAAAGAGAGAGAGAGGGAAAGTGAGAAAGTATAACCCAGGGAGGATGGTCAGATAACAGTCCCTTCATTACCCCTCTTGGGATTTTGGGCATGCACACACACACATGCCCAGTGTGTTTTTAAAGTTGCCAGGTCAGAGGCTTGAACAACACAGTAGTTCATGTGGGGTCCAGTCACTTTAACCACCATGTCACTGATTGACCTCGGGATAAAAAAAATTAAGATGTGAATTAGGCATTTTTTTAAAGAATTATTTTTATTTCACTCTATTTATTTATTTAGATTTCACCAGAGAGGGATAGAATGAGGAAAAGAAAGGGAAAGTGAGAAAGCAAGCCACCAGGTCTGGGACTTGAACCGTGGTTGGCCATGTGGGAGTCCAGGAGTCCAGCACCTTAACCGCCACACCACCTGCTGGCCCCCAAAATAAATATTTTAATTGAGGAAGGTTGAACTCATTCTATATATCTATTGTGTATGCATTAGTTTCACACACACACACACACACACACACACACACACAAATATATGTTAATTTATTCACTTGTATATTAGTTTTCTAGTTTTGTGTCTTTAAAGAAACAATGAAAACCTCTGACCAGTGCAACAAAAGTGTCTTTTGTGGGCTGGCAGGTGGTGCTAGGGGCACTGGACTCCCACATGGCTGACCACAGTTTGAATCCTGGACCTGGTGTCTTGCTTTCTCATTCTCCCTTTCTTTTTCTGTCACTCTGTCCCTCTCACTCCATCCCTCTCTGGTCAAATTAAAATAAACAAATAAGTAAAGATGAATAAAATAATTATTTAAAAAATTCTTTAAAAATGTGTCTTTTGTAGTCCATACTGAACTTCTACTACAGAAAGTTTTTTTGTCTTTCTATATATACTTGGTTAAATTTCATTTAAGTGCCTGCCTCATCTGTAGTATCACCAAGAAGACTTTATGTCCTACTAACAACGTGCTCAAAATTGCTTCCTGCCTGTTTTTCCTACCAACCCTGGAATGCCTGAATTTTGTGCAGCTGTGTCACTTGCTACTGAAGCACTTCATATCTTTGTGCTATTTTATGATTTGGGTTGTTCTGATTTGGGTTGAGAGGGTCATTTTAATCTCCTGGTGTCAGAAAATATAGTGTCTTCCTGATTTAGGTCCAAGCTGAAAACATATTCTCCTTTGGGAAGAAGCAAGAATACTTAGAAATATCCTGCATGACACCAGTAAAAAGTTCTTCTCCATAGCCTTTCCTTGGTAGATAAGGGTTTATTAAGGGCTTATTCTATTTAACTCTTTTATTTGATGACCATATGAGGTATATAGGTAGTGATTTTGGCTAAATTACATTTAAACCAAAGTATAATTTACAGAAACAATTTTTTATTTTTATTTTTATTTTTTTACCGTTTGCTAACATAACCCCACATGACTGACTTGTGGCATTATATAAGTAAAGTCTTCATTAGATTATTAAACAGCTATTTAAATTCTATGAAATATGGGTTGGCAGGTGGCATGGTAGTTAAAGGCGCTGGACTCCCACTTGGCTGATCATGGTTTGAGTTCCAAACCTGGCAGGTCACTCCTCTCTCTCTTTCATTAACACTGAAAAATAATGATAATAAATAACTAATTCTTAAAAAATTAATCCTATGAGATCTAATGACCTTGAAATTTCTTCTAGATGCAATTTTTCCTTCTTATTTTTATTTCTTTATTTATTTTTTCAGTCTGAAAGCAGCCACTGTTTATTTACTGACCAGATTACTAAAATAATCATAGTGGATACCTTAGTTCATCCTACTAATAAGTCTGTTGATCTGGTCTTCCCTGTTGCCAGAATCTGAACCTTCTACCAAATGGATGGTCTTTTTCTTTAGTCCACCTCATGGAGAAGATAATTTAAAGGGCCACAAGAAGTTATTTGATTCTTTAAAGCATTTTCCAACAGTATAGATTTCATGAATCAAATCCTCCATGCAGATGATGCTGAATTTACCAAGAGAGCGAGCAATCAAAGAGTCATCTGTCAAAGCAATTCACTTCTTACTGATTTTGCCATAACCACGTTTGTAGATCAGTTCATTTACTGACTTCAGGTTTGGGTACCCCCACGCAATATATGGTTCCACAATTCTTAGCATGTTAATTGAGGGCTCGTTGAGCTTAACAAAGGTGCCATTGAAGATCTGGCGAAGACAAAGAATCAGCAGCACCTTTTGGACCTTTGGGCTCACTCCATTGATACCTCTGATTCTGATGACAAACGCCAATTTGGGTTCTGCACGTACATAGAAGTTGCCAGCTTTTCTTGCATCCTGGCCATGCAAATCTCAGTTTTGTATATCTGTCTATATTCCTTATGATAGTGCTTAGCTTTTTCATAGATAAGTTTCCCCCTTACCTTTCAAAGCATCTTTTGAGGAAACTCTTTTTCTCATGTACTTGATCTTCAGCTCCACAAAATTCCTTTGCTTTTTCTTAAGGGTTTCTGGCACAGCAAGAATCTTTTTCTTGGTGGCTTCTGCTGCAGCTGGTGCCTTTTTCTTGGTTTCCGCCACAGCAGGGACCTTCTTTTTCTTCTCTTAAATGCCCTCCATGGTTCTAGCCGAGAGAGAGCTTTATTTATTATTTTTTAAGAGTTTTTTTTCTTAAGGTGGGGATGCTGGCTGGAGAGACAGAAACAGACACAGTGAGAGGGAAAGTGAGAAATCATCTCCTGGAGTGGGAGGATGTCACAATCCCTTCTCCTGCATTCTCCTCCTGGGATTTTGGGCATGCACACACATGTACCCAGTGTGATTTTCAAACCACCAGGTAGGTCTGGGATTCGAACCACACTCGACTATGTGGGAGTCCAGCAACATAATCACTATGCCATCTGCTGGCCCCTAGGTGGGATTTTTAAAATTCATGAATTTATGCCGTAAACTGTGATTATATCTCACAAATATTGATCAGTTTTTTTAACTGGTAAGGTAGTCTCTCTAATCACTACTAATAAGTAAATTCAGTAGTTACTTGACTAGTGAAGAACAGAAAGAATGCTCAGTGGAAGTATTAGGCTAGATTTTAAAAAGGTTCCTAAGAATTTAATTCCTTTGGGGTGAAAGATGCAACAGTCACACTTCATATCATGTATTTCATGAATTTTGATCATAATTTGGTAAATCTTGAAAGTTAGGTTGGAAACCAAAGGTCATTACATTTTTATAGCTATTTTTATATTTTATTACTCTAAGTCTTATTCTTTGAAAGAAATGAAGTATGTTCAAGACTGAAGTAACAACTAATAACTGTGGACTGGTTGAAGTCTATGCTTGTAGATTGGCAAATGATCATTTTTTTCATCAACTTAATGAAACTAAAGTGTGGCATAGTCAGAGGGAAATCTGCGAAGTACAATCGAGGCCAGTATAATTGAGCTTGCTATCATTATGCTGTCTTTCGATACATCCTATTTTTCCTATTTCACTTTTCCAGGATTTTATTTTTTCAGTAAAAGACCTTATTTCAAAGGTACAGATGTATCGTGGTGCTAAATACAACAGTTTTGTTAAGGGGACTGAAACATTTTGACAACTTGGTACTTTGGAAAAGCCTATTCTTTTCAGATAATGCTCTGATATGAGACAGGTGGATAGTGCCAAATTTGACAAAAAAAAAAAATATATATATATATATATAATAGACACATCACTCACACAAGCTGGGAGGGTATTTGGAACTTTTCCCAGAGTGCACATTGCTCCACATCATCCAACAGCCTCATAGACTGAATTTGAACATTTTGTTCTGACCTTCAAAGTTCTCTTCTACTTGGCTACTGATCTCAACAAATTTTTCATCCCTTCAGAATCAGTGATAGAGTTTGTTTGACTCTAATAAAAAACCTGTCTTTGGAAAACAATAGCAAGCCAAATTACTATTTTTTTCCCCATAGGGTGCTCACTGGAGAGAGACAGAGAGAGAGATGGAAAGTGAAAAATCACTCCCCAGAGGGGATGGCAATGCCACAATCCCTTCTCCTCCAGCCTCGTCTTGGGATTTTGAGCATGCAGGCAAACATGCTTAGCGTGTTTTTCAGGTCACCCAGTTCAGGACTCAAATCAGAGTTGGCCATGTGGGATCCAGTGCTTTGACTACCATGCCACCTGCTGGTCCCAAGTCCAATTACAATCTTATTTTCACTGCCAATGATTCTGAAATCCTCTACTGATACTACTATTCCTATTACTACTAGGTATAGTGCATTAATACCTATCATGTGGAGGCACTGTATTATGGATGTTAAATATTTCATATTATTTAAACCTTAAAATAATAACTCTGAGAAAAATATTAATATAAAATTTTGTATATGAGGTCATTGGAGTACAGATATTTTAACTTTTAAAAGTCCCCAAACCAGTAAATTAAAGAACTACAATTGGTTTAAAACTCTAAAACCTATGCTATTTCCATCATTCTAATCTGTTAGGACCGCCAAAAGACTAAAAACGTGTCAAAGACTGAAAGAGTTAAAAACCCACATCAGACTGAAAAAGAAAAGTGTCCCTTTAGTTAATCACTCTAGGAGAACAGACAGAGGCAAAGGCAGGTGTGAAGTTGACTGGAATCATTGCTTCTACCAAGGTCACACAGCAGTTGTAAAATACTCTAATGTCTCCTTCTTTAAGTGATTTCTTAGCAATAATGCCCCTGGATTTGCTCTGCTACTCCCATTGGTGATGCCCAATGCTAAAATGTCATTCGTTCATGACAGCATCAAATCCCTAGTGAATCCCTCCTTCGAATTTCACCTCAGAAAATGTATCCAATCCAGAAATGTTCCCCTAATAATCTTTCAGCAG
>NW_006202806.1:1601264-1623116 GCF_000334495.1 Tupaia belangeri chinensis
ACCTTTACAAAGGGTATTTATATCCTATGAAAGGATATTCCTCTAGATTATCCTCCTTCATTCTATTGCATCAAAAAATCTAATTTTGTCTGAAAACAGTCTTGTTCCTTATAGTCTTTGGATAATTAAACTTTTAATTTAAATGTGGTGTCAGATATTTGTAGAGTTACTCATTGGAATAACAGAAAATTGTGCTTTGAATATGACTGTATATTCATTGTTAAAAGAACAACAGAAAATGAATGGTTTCTATGATATTGCTCAAATATTCCTGTGCTGATGGTATGGATGTTTTAATTTATTATGTGGCAATGTGGGCTATTTGGAGGTAAAAAACACAAGGACACAAGGTTCATTAGTTCATAAATTAAGTTTTCACTGACTTTCCAGTCTGTATTCACGTTTTTTGCTAAGGGTTGGACACACAGAGTTCAATATTTTTAAAAAGTTTATTACTTTTTTTTTTAGTTTGCTACATTTGCTATAGGGCATGAACACTCATGAGAGAGAGAGAGAGAAGGAAATAAATGAGAAATCACCACATAGGGGTATTGTCCACACTACAATCTTCTCCTCCACTCTTCTCTTGGGATTTTGGGCACATATGCACACAGGCTTGGCGTGTTTTTAAGCTGTTGGGTCTGGGATTCGAATGACAAAGTTGGTCATAAGGGATCCAGTCAGCTTAACCACCATACCACTGACTGACCCACTAAATTCTCTGATGGAAGTATATATAGAATACGGTAGAAGTTTGCAGAGAGAGGATAATCAATGAAAGAACCAGGAAAGGAATAAGAGAGATGGCAACGAGGCAGAATTCCTAGGGAAGATGGTCCTTAAGTGGGGAGATCTGAAGGATGAATAGCATTTAGGTAAAAAGAAAAGTAAGGTATTAGAGGAAGGAATTTCCCCACAGACATAATAGCATCTATAAAGGCATGGAAGGGTGAAGTAAGAATTCTGTTAAGAAAAGAAAAGGGAGATGCTACGATAAAGGTAAATTTACCTCACACAGCCTTCCAGGCTTTATGTGCAAAGATAAGGAATTGAGAATGTCATCTTGAAAACTATTTGAAACTGTTACAAATACCCACCTCCCCAGTTAGGTATATTCTAATATATACTCTACCTAGAATATATATAAATGTTTGTTTTGGTACGGTCTTGTATCCAAATTTGGATTTTTGCCAATCTGTTCAGATGAAAATCAGTACATCAGTGTAATTTTCATTTGCTCTTGTTGATTATTTTTGACATTTTCTATAGTGTCTGTATCATGTATAATTTTGAAAATAATTTTTGCTTTAATTAAGAATATTTCCTTTAAAGCATATAGTTTCATGGTCATAGTTATGAAGACCTTATCTATTTCAAGACTACATAGGGATTCTCCAATGTTTTATACTAGTACTGTTATTATATATATATGTGTGTGTGTGTGTATAAAATGCATGTATAATTTATTTATAATATAAAAGAGAGAGAGAGCAAGCATAAGCATATGAGAAACAGAGATACATAGAGAGGTTTTTTTTAAGAATAAGATTTTGTCATTGGGTTCTTCTGCTTTAGCCTCCAGCTAGCTCGGATCACAGGTGCATGCCACCATTCCTGGCCTATTCAGGTTTGTCTCAGATCTGAACCTGGGCATTCTAGTTGACTTCAGTTTCGTGCAGCAGTACCCTACTGCTTATGGCACCATGGATGGGCTCTTTATATTTTGGTTTTTGAGATATATGAAAATAATTCCTGTATCTCATTCTGTGGATGTAAACAGTTTGTTTTATTCTCTTAGTTTATTGTATATAATTGAATAATAGTCTCCATTTATTAAATAGTAAATAGTTTCTCCAAAGATTCAAACTTTATCACTTATTAAATAAAACTTTCTGGGCTAGTACCATACTATTACAATTGTTTAGACTTTTAAAAATTTTCAGTTATTTCTTCACTGCTCTTATTTTTTATATATTTTTGGCTATTTAAAAATTTATGTCTTTTGGGGGAACCAGCAGATGGTGTAATGGCTCCATCACTGGACTCCCATGTAGTCGACCATGGTTCAAGTCCCAGACCCAGTGGCTTAAACTCACACCATGCGCGTGTGAGTGTGTGCCCAAGATCCTGAGAGGAGAATGAAGCATAAGGGAATATGACGTGACCATCCCCCCTGAGGGGTGATTTTCACTTTCTGTCTCTCTCTGTCTTTCTGGTGAGTGCATGCACCCTATACAAAAACCTCTCAAAAAATTATATGTTTTTTAAAGAATTATTTTATTATTTTTATAAAATTTGACCAGAGAGAGAGAGACAGTGGTGGAGGGAGGGGGAATAAGAAAGCAAGCCACCAAGTCCAAGACTCGAAACATGACCAGCCATGTGGGAGGCCAGCACCTTAACCACCATGCCACTTGCTGGCCACTTGATTTTTCTTGTCTGAAAACACAGGCTTTACTTTGTTCCAGACTTATTTGGTCCTTCAGTAGAGTTTTATAATTTTCTTTATATAGGTATTACATTACATTTAAATTTCATTTAATTTTTGTGGCTATTGTATTTGGGATCCATTCTTCCATGATATCTTCCAATTATTTATTGTTGATATTTAGAGCATATATTGATGTTTGCATGTAAATATATTACTGAGGCATGTTACTGAGATAATTTTTTAATAGTTTTTTTCAGAAGATTGTCTTAGACACTTTAAATAAACAATCATACCACATTAGGAGATAGTAGCAGTGAGGTTTTAAAGAAGATGTTAGAGATAGAGAAAAAGGACAAAGATGACTGGTTTCATTTAACTGGGTAGCTGGTGATGTTCTCTGAGACAAGTAAGATAAACCTGAAGAATCAGGCTTGTAGCGAAAGAAAGAGGTTCAAAAATGTTCAAGTTGATAGTGGGTATATTTGATTTGATGTAATCATGGACTATCCAACAAGCAATTGACTTTTCATATTGGCTGTAGCCATAGACAGAGAAGGTAGAAACAATGTCTTAGAGAACAAGAGCATTGAAGGAGATGATAAAAGAGGAAACTGTGGTGGACAGACTTCATGGTGGCTCCCATGATCCCTGCCTCTAGGTATTCATGCCGTTGGGTACTATGCTCCTTGAGTATGAGCAGGACTGTGATGTGCTTCCAACTAAAGGGAACCAAATGTATGTGATTATATTGCATAAGATTATTACATAAGGTCGGAACGTCCCATTTTGCTAAGAGACACTCTCCCTGTCTGGTTTTAAAGAAGTTTCTATGTTGAGGAAATTCAAGTTTTCAATGTTTATGTGGCCAGAAATTAAAGGAAGTCACCAGCTAGCAAAAAAACTGAGGAAATCAGTTCCGAGGCTGTAAGGAACTTAATTCTGCTTACAACTGTGTAATGGTGGAAGCAAACCCTTCTCCTATTGGCTCACAAGAGACAATAGACCTTGCCAATATCTTGTTTACAGCTTTTTGAGACTACAAAGTGAAGACCCAAGCTAAGTTGTGCTCAGACTCCTAACACACAGAAACTCTGGGATAATAAATGCATGCTAAGTTACTAAGTTTGTGATAATATTATTATGCAGTGACAGATAATTCACTACAAAAAATAAGAAAATCACTGGAATGAAGTACATGGAAAGCAAGTGTGGTGGTCCTGATGTCAAGGGAAGAGAAGATTTCAACATGGAAAAGAATAGTAAATTGGGTCAAAAATCACACAGTGAGTCCAAGTAAGATAAGCCCATGTGATTCCAAGAGGGAATAAGAAGTATAAATAGGACATTTGAACATTAGCAAGAAAATAGATCATTAATGGGGTTTTGGACGAAGGTTCATTAGAGTATATTTGGAAATCAGAAAGCATAAATAGGTATACAGACCAAATTAAATGATGCTTTTTTATAAAGTCTTTCTCAGCACTTGGCCTTATTTATTGCTAAGAGTGCAGGTGATTAATTTTAAGCCCGTTGCATTCCAATAATACAATTTCAGCTAATTTGAGGTCATTATTTAAAACTATCTCAATGACTATATTTTTATTACATTTAGGTATTATGCAGGTTTAAAAGATTATTCATGTGAGATAAATGAAGTAATGATGATTATTACAACAACATATTATGAAATTGATCATATATTCAAAATAACATATTGTGAAATTGATCATATATTCAAAATAAAATCTCTAGCTATATTTGTAACATCTAAAACAATTGGGTAACAGTGAACAACTGATTTTGTGGCATTATGTAAGAAGAGAGATAATGGTCATTTTATTGAATTAAACCACTTATATTAACCACACCAATTAGTTGAGGGTTACATTATACAAAAAATGGTTCTTGCCAATAAGTTCACCAAGAATCAGAATTCTAGACACTTATCTAATTGTATTATGTTATAGACATAGATTATATACTTCACATAAAAAGATTTTTACTTTGGAATTGGAAAAATGCCAAATAGATAATATATAGTTATAATCATAATCACAAAAAAAATCACAAAATCTTTGGTGTTGATTGATCCAGAACTAATAGAATCTCAATTTAAAAAATAGAGTATCAATGACAATGAAATACAACCAGTTTGTGAAGCAGTGACATGATCAACTGGTTATAGGGAAATGTAAAAGTTATTTGGAGTATAAAAGGGAATAATCTTCATCTCAATTACATGTGTATCAGATATTTGGATATCTGTATTTCATAATAGCACACTTGGGTTTTCTGAGGACTCTTGGTTAACAATTGAAAATATCTGGATTTATAAACATTGCTTATTCCATTATATTATCAAAAGCCAGAAAAACAAGAAAAGAAAAAGTCATTGGTATTTCAATGGCTCAGAAAATATTTGACTTATTTCATCTAGAGAGCCATTCCTTTATACTAAAATTCATTACAGACACAAAAAGATTTAAGATTAAGGAATCCATAGAGATGGGGAGAAATAAGAATTTTCAAACAAGCATCTTCTAAAAAGTTGAATGACCTTTTGACATGGTATTTGCCAGCAATTTTTCCACAGTAATATGGGAAGCTGAGAAATAGCAATAGCTTTGAAAACTTTCATCCTGCCTTTTAAAGCTTGCTCTGATGTTCAAGCAAATTAAATTTCTCTTTGGTGGTTTCTCTGCTGTCATTTTTCTTCATTGATAAAATATGTAAGAACTGAGCCCTGGACATTAAACGGCATCCATTTATACAGTGATGTTTTCATTATTCTTTGAGGTTTGGGAGCACACATTAAGGGGAAGGGGCTTTTTATTTTCTACATTCAAATCGACTGCAACTTTTGAATACAGCTATTTAGTATTGTGTAGTAACTTACTGGATATCTGTTTTAGATGGTATGTTAAGCCATACTTGAATGTCACCTAGTTACATTATCAGAGAAAATGGAAATTCAGTGGTAAAGTATGTATTATGAGATTGCTTTGATGATCACAACACAACCAGAAAAATACAAAGGTAAAGGTAGAAACAACTAGAATGCATAAATACAATTTCCTAAAAATTGAGTTGAATAGACAAGACTCAACTGTATGCTTTACTCCAAAACTGTTGGTATGTGGGTTTTATTGAGAGGCAGCTAGTATGGAGGTCAGTCCACCGAGATCACCAGGTTAAATTTTGCAATCTGGTTAGTGAAAAACCTTGTTTTGATAGTACTTATAAGACTAGGATTGTCTGTAGTTCATTTTGCAGGTATTTGCGGCTCAGAGGAATACATGTGAGTGGAGCTAGTAGCTTCCTCACATGGGATCCAAAGCTGCAGTCCAAGGGAGAGAGACTAATTACACTTGGCAGAAGTTATTCAGTTTTATATATACCTATGAATTTCAAAGGCTGTAGGCAACAGGACTACTTACTTCATGGTTTCTGAAGCACGTAGTTAAGATGAAAGGCCCAGTTACATGCAGTTAGGCACCACTTGCTGAATTCCAGACACCATCTGCAATTCTTGGACCTCATGAATCATAAAGTTTGACCCCACTACCATTGACATTTCCTTGACACCACTACCATTGACATTTCCTTGACACCCACTACCATTGACATTTCTTTCAATCTTAGGGTTGATTTCTTCTTACAGCAGGTCATGCAGTTCACAAAATACCAACCAAGAACATCATCACCTTCTCAAATTACCATGGTCTGGGCTCTAGATTTTGTTCAAGTAGAGATAAAGTCCATTTGGGATACATAGGTACTTGTATGGATTTTACAACTTAAGTGATACCTTGATTCTGTGGGCCATCCAGATAACTTATTTAAAATGATGAATTTGAAATTGGAAGTTCTTTAAATCCTTGTGTCATTGTCTCTTTAGTGGAAATAGTATAGCTGAATAATTAAGGGACATAAGGATAGTGCTCTCCTCCATTATCAAAATCAATGATATGCAAAGTATACCTAGAATTCACTTAACTAGGAGAAATTATACTTATTAATCCACATTCATTTAATCCAAACATTATTTTAGTTTTCCTGAAATGCCCTTCCGCACTCTATATTTTTCTCCAAACACACATGCCTGGGCTTATTCATGAACACATGGACATACACGCACACACAAATGCACACATGTGCACACACACACACACACACACACACACGCAGACAAGCATTCTAGAATTATCCTCAATTGAGCATAGAACCTGTCCTGTGAAATGTGGGGAAGACGTTGGTTTGTACATTGCAACAAAGCTGAACTTCCCTTCAAAAAAAAATTCAGCTCAACTTCGCTATTATTAGGAGGCTTTCCTAGTATACAGTTAGCTTAAAGAACTATAAGGAAAGAAGAAAGGAAGTCATTATTTCAAATTTAAAATAACTAAATTTAATCAATGACTTCAGTGAATGATGCTGGCTCTATGCCAGAAAGAAGAAAGAAAGAAAGGAAGAAACAAATATAGAAAGTAAAAACTACATGATATACTTTAAAATTTCATGACTCTAAGATACAGGGGAAGGAAAATGTATATAGCTCTATTACTTGGGTATTAATAAAATAAAAACCCAAACTTGAAAGAATCTTAAGCAATTATGGAAATAGCTTTCGTTTCTGTCTTTTGATTAAAAACAAGAACACAACCGCACTGTTTTGACTACCACAGCTTTGTAATAGCCAAAACAGCATGGTTTTGTTCTTGTTTTTAATCAGAAGACAGAAATAAAAGCTATGTAAATAAGAAATCTTAAAATAATTTAAGAAAACAAAAACAAAATCCATTGTGTTCCCAAAGGCGAGTTGTTTACAAAATTTTTCCTGGTATTGGGCTGCTACTTTGTCAGGAATTCAGTGTAGATATATACATGTATATATGATGGAAATGATAGTCATGTAACCAACACCCATTGTGCTCTCTGTGCTTGGCAGGCTTCTCTGTGGTCCTCACTCCATGCTACATATTTTGGGCAGGAAAAAAAAAAAAGAATAATCAGTCAAATAAAATGAACAGGCCTAATGAGTTCTGGGAATATGTGTGTAAGGTCCAAGATATTGGCTATAAAAAAGTGATGTAAATACCAGTGAAAAATAAGAGGGAAGAAGAAGCAATAGATACAGGACCGTATTTTTGAAGTCCAGAATATTAAGAGATTTATAGGCTATTTATGTGTAGGAAAAACTCAATCAAGTAAAGAAATTTTAATTCATTAAAAATAAACTTAAAAGTACTTTTGGAAGGCAGAGATACTTACAAAAAAAAGTTCAGAAAAGGGTATGCAAAGGATATAGTGTACTATTGCTTGAAATTGGAGAGGATGTGTCTGAACAATACACATGCTCCTTGAATTAAGATGGGGTTATGTATGTCCCGATAAACAAATTGTAAGTTAAAAATATCATTAAGTTGAAAACACATTTAATATTACCTAACCCATCCAACAACATAGCTTAACCTAGTCTCCTTTAAACACACTCAGAATGCTTGCATTAGGCTACAGTTAGAAAAAGCATAGAATACAAACCCTCTTTTATGATAAAGTAGGAATACCTCAAGCAATTTATTTACTACTGTACTGAAAATGAAAAACAGAAAGGTCATGGGGGTACTGGAAGTATGGTTTCTACTGAATGCATATTGCTCTTGCTCCATCATAAAGATGAAAAATTGTAAGTCAAATTATTGTTAAGTTGGGGACGTCTGTAATTCTCCTTAGTCATTAGAGTTAGAAAGAGAAAGCATTAGGATTGTCTTTGCTTATTTGTATCTTGGCATTTCTGTATTCAGTGGAGACAGCTATGGCTCAATCAAGTAAAGAAATTCAAGTAAGGAATAGTATGGTGAGAAAAAAAGGCAAGTAACCAATGACCATTTTTACCATTCTCTTAGTTTAGGCTCCTGCAAATGTGGACTCTTTGGTAAGAATTTGGGTGCAAGTGGCTAATTTGGATGATGATCACAAGAAATACAGTAACAGAATGGGGAAGCGAAATCAAGAAGGGAGGAAAGACTCTAAAGTATGTGTCAATGAGAGGGTTAAAGCCATGGGAAAGTAATCTTTGGAATTTTTCCACTGAGGGTTCAGGAAGCTGGGATATATATATATACTCACCAACTCCCCTTCCTCACTGGTTGAGGATTACACCTAAGACACTCACTAACCTTCATGGTATTTCTGGACTCCGATATCAAAAGAATGGACACAGGAATCCATAGAAATACATAGGAACCAGAGGTCACCACAATAGCTTCTGCTGGAATTATATAACATTCTTTTCTCGGGGACCAGTAGTTAGCGTAACAGCTATGTTGCTGGACTCTCACGTAGTCGACCGCAGTTTGCGTCCCGGGCCCAGTGGCTTAAAACTCACACCAGGCGCGTGTGCGTGCGTGTCCAAGATCCCGAGAGGAGAATGGAGGAGAAGGGATTGCAGCATAGCCATCCCCCCTGGGGGGTGATTTCTCGCTTTCTGTCTCTCTGTCTGTCTCTGTCTTTCTGGCGAGCGCACATGCCCTATAGAAAACCTCTCCAAAAAAAAAAAATTCTTTTCTCTTATATTTTAAAAATAATTAATTAGATTTTGAATTTATCTATGCCCTGGGACTTATTTCAAAACATCAAACATGTTCTTTTTATTTTTTAAAATCATTATTAAAAATCTTCATTAGGTTGCATAATTCCATTACAATCCAATAAGAATGTTGTCTCCACGAAGGCAGAATTTTTTCTTTTTCCATCGCTTCGAGTCCTCCACCTCCTAGCTCATATTAATTGCTCAACAAATACTTATGAGTGAAGAACTGTCTTTGTAGCAAACAAAAGTCAAAGCCAATATACCCTTTTTTTTTTTTAAGATTTTTGCCATGGAGTGTATGTGTGTTTGCTGGAGAGAGAGAGAGAGAGAGAGAGATGCTGAGAGGGAAAGTGAGAAGTCACCTTCTGGGGGTGGGGGGGGTGGATGGTCACACTGCAATCCCTTCTCCTACTTTCTCCTCTTGGGATTTTGGACACCCACACAGTGTACCACGAAATCTTGGGCTTGAACCATAGTCAACTATGTGAGAGCCCAGCACCTTAACCATCACACCACCTGCTGGCCCCAGGACAATATATATATTAAACATGTGAAGTTGTGTTGTCTCCTAAGACATAAACTTTCTTCAGAGTTGACAGCTGTGATCCCTTTCTCAAGAGATTCTCCTGGCTCTAGTCTTTGTTAATGATGGGCTTCATTCACAGACTAGGAGAAAGATAGCTTTACTTAAAGCCAGGTCTCAGGCCAGCAGGTGGTATAGTGGTTAAAGCTCTGGAATCCCACATGGCCAACTGTAGTTCAAGTCCTGGACATGGTGGCTGGAAAATTATGCTGGGTGCATGTGCGCGCATGCCCATATTTTCAGGAGGAGAATGGAGGAGAAGGGATTGCAGCAGGGTCATACCCCCTGTGGGGTGATTTTTCACTTCCCCTCTATCTCTCTCTGGTGAGCATATATGCCCTGAAAAAAAAAAAATCCAGGCCTCCTATCTAAAAAGGACAGGAAAAATAGAACAGACAAAGAAAGGAGAGAGCTTACCTTTAAAAGAAAATTCTGAAGTTTATAGAAGAGCTTTCCAGAACCCTGCAGCAAAATTCTCCTTTGTTTCTGAATGTTCTTTTATTAAGAGAGATTTTTGCTATAGGGAGCATCTGCTCGCTGAAGAGACAGGCAGAGATAGAGGGACAGAAAGTGAGTTATCTCCCAGGGGGGATAGATATGCAGCAATCCCTTCTCCTCCATTCTCCTTTAGAGCTTTTGGGCATGCACACACCCACATGCACCCCACCCCACCCCGTGTTTTAAGCCACCAGGTCCAGGACTCGAACTGCGGTCGACTATGTGGGGGGCCAGCAACATAACCATTATACTATCTACTGGTCCTTGTTTCTCAGTGTTCTAAATCGCATTACATATCTGTTCCTGAAACTAACACTGGCAAAGACGAGGTTACTCATTCACCAATCAGCCTGTATGAGTGGTCAGACTATCCTGAGGCATGTGGGATGCCATCTACCCCCTTGATACCTAAGCAGAACTGTCTTAGGAATTATAGAGGGGAAAAAGAGACTGAGCAGGCATCTATTTATTAGAAAATTGACTAGCAAATCTCATTTCTATATATTCTTCCTATTGAATGCTGACAACATGTAAACTTCTGTAAAATAAAAGATAACATTGATGCTATTATTTATTTGTAGGCCTCACTCTAAGTTCCAGGGAGGAAGTTTGGGTAATTTGCCATCATTTCACAAAGTAGCACATGTATGTATGAGTGTATTCTGGAGATGGGCTTTTCCTTTTTGGCCATATGGAAAAGTGAAAATGGACTGAAAATTACTATCTTTCCCTTGACAAGTTAATTAAGCCTCATAATCAGTCACAGTCATTTGAACAGCATGGTTGCTGGAATGAGAATTAGTAGGATACCACAATAGACAAATGGGACACATTTTGTAGAAGAAAATCTCTTTGATGGATACAGAAATGTTGTGAAAATATGATGAAAGAAAAACCATGTTTTAAAAGAGAAAGGACAACTTAGTTATTAGAAATTTATTCAAAAATCCAAAGAATGGAATTGTGCACTTTATACATTCATCTTATTCCACTCTATATACGTATGTGTGCCAGAGAGAGAGGGAAAGTGAGAAATCACCCCCGGGGGCGATGGCCATGCTGCAGTCCCTTCTCCTCCATTCTCCTCTTGGGATTTTGTGTACACATACACACACACTCAGCATGATTTTCAGGCTGCCAGGACCAGGATTCAAACTGCAGAGCTGGCTACATGGGATCCAGCTATCTTAACCTCCATGCCACCTGTTGGTATATTATTTTATATCTATTTTCCCACTCTACTACAAAATCATTGAGTGCAAAGATTTTTTTAAATCTTTTTCTCTAGTTCCATGCACATGCTCTGTCATAAAAATATGATACATTAAATTCAATAAAATAATTCACTTTTATAAACCAAATACTAAATTACTTTATAGATGTCCACTTTTTTGAAAAATTTTTCTGAAACAGTTTAGCTACTGGTAATAACTAATATTAATATTTCTCCAATACTTCTTGTTATTTATCTTTATAAGATTGTTTTCCAGGTAATGAAATTTTAGAAGATTAAATGTTCACTATTTTTCAACTGAGATCCTGGCTTACATATATCTGCATAAAATAAATTATATCTGCATAAAATAAATTTACTTATAATCTGTATTTCTATCATAGGTAAGTATTATTATATTATTGGTAGAAATGACCAATTTTTATAACTATTTTCAGACATTCTACAAACTAATACTAAATAAATGGTTAGCAAAAGAATGGATTCCTTCCATACTTATTCATACAATTATAATTTTACTAGGTCGCAATATCTTTAATAAACATTTGTTATTGGTTTTAACTAACTAACATTTTGTCAGAAAAATGCCAATATTGTTATGTTGTTTTATAGCAGTCATTTTCAATGGTTGTATAAAATGTAACAGATTTGTTAAATTATCATTTAAATAACTTATTTTCCTGCTGTTGTATATCGAGGGCTTTCTCCCCAATTTTTTGTTACCATATCAATCATATCTCATAATTTCCCACAGAGTAAATGTCTTGTTATAAAATTGTTTTATGTGGGCATATTATTAGTCAGGAGCCTATTATTTCTGACTAGGTGCTTGAAGAGTGGCTAAACTTCCTAGATACGTGATCTTGGGCAAGAATCACCTAATTTAGCCTCAGTTTCCTTATCTATTGGAGAGATAGAATGACATATTCTGAGCTTTCTTGTGATGGAACTCTTTGGTTGCATCAAACCAAATTCTTGAAAATCACTCAAGTTAAAGTGAAGGGGAAAATAAAGAGAATTTTAAGAAAAGCAACATAGCAAACACAACTTTATCTTCAACTCAAACCATTTGCTTTTATTTATGACTTTCCCTTTTCTTTTGCTATTTGTATCTATTTAATATTTGTTGTTCTCTTCTGTGAGCCCTGCATTCCTTTTCTTTCCTTGACCACAATCAATCATGGTAAAATGCAAATGATGTCACTCTTAGCCCATGATGTTACATGACTTCTGCAACTAATGCTCACACATAACTTAGAAACAATTCTGTCTACAAATTTCCAGAGGGCAGAAACTGGGACCTGGCTTGGATCATATGTCCATTCATCCACAACCAGAGAGGAAGAAGTTGCAAGATATTTAAGCATTTCAGATTTCCACTCCTGTTAGTGTGCCAAATATGGAATTATCTGAAAAAGCTACCCAGCCTTATCGGCAGCCCCCAAATTATTATTTATAGTTTTTAAAAGTCCTTCATATAAAATAATATGAGAAATTTATTTTTTATCCATAAATATCATTGATCAGTAATATTATTCTTATTGTGCATTGTATTTATCCATAATCTTTTATTATTATCTGATTTTTTAGACAGAGTAGACATTCTGGAAACAAGACTGGTAAAGCACAGTTATCTGTCTTTATTCATTTAACTCAAGAGCTTGTTGGAAATGTAGAATCTAATGAATAAGAATCTACATTTTGTCCAGATGCTCAGTGGGTTCTGTGAGTACTATGCCTATACTGTATATCACTGTATTTGAAGTGAGGACACATGAGGTATTTAATTCCTGGATCTGTGTCTAACCTGATTTGCTCAGTTCTATGCTTATTTCTAGTCAAAACCAATGTAGTTTCTCTCAGTGTTGCTAGGCCATGGAACAATTTTCTTCGCTGTAATTACTCAGTACTGAAAGCATAGGCTTTTGTCTTGACTATATAAAGTCCTTCAATTGTATTTCGCATATGTCTTCCTACTAAAATTTCTTATCTTTAATTGGTCTGGTAAAAATCTATGCAGCATAATAATGTCTAGAAATCTAGTTCACCCATATAACTCCTTTTAGTAACTCTCTTCCATGTGAAAATGTTATAAAAATTCCATGTTTTCAGACAGAAGGAAAACTGTATTTCAAATGAAGTGTCTCCCAGAAATCCTTCTCTCATATTACAGCTACCCTTTTCTTCGTGGCATTTTTATATTTTCTCTGAAAATTAAAATATTTATCTATATTTCTCTATCTGTGTTTTACAGTTAGAAATTTACTGCTTAACTCCTCCCTAGCCACTGTACATAGCTTAATGCAGATTTGAAAGAAAAGAAGAGAAGATTTCTTGAATTTGATATTTATTGTGATTAGTTTTTTTTTTTCTTCAATGTGTTTGTTCTCTCATGGCTACTTAATGAAAACAAATATAATTCTCAACACTTTCTGTGTAATAAAGAGGTGGACTAATTAATTTCCACACTGACATTTATTTATTTAAATTTTTTTGGGGGGAGAGGTTTTTGCTATAGGGCATGTGCACTCACCAGAAAGACAGAGAGAGACAGAGAGACAGAAAGAGAGAGATCACCCCTGGGGGCATGGCCTCACCACAATCCTTTCTCCTCCATTCTCCTCTCGGGATCTTGGGCACGCATGCACATGTGCCTGGCATGAGTTTAAGCCACTGGGTCTGGGACTCGAACCGCTGTTGACAACATGGGTGTCCAGCGATATAGCTATTACATCAACTGCTGGTCCTGATGTTTACTTTTTTAAGCAACACTAAACACCAATGGTAAGGTAAGATTAAACAGTATTGGTTCTGGAAGTACACAAAGTACATATAAGCTGTAGGCAACTTCAGCTGCTGAGGCAGAAGGCTTAAGCTGGTATGACATTAATGAGAATAGCAAGGACATCCTTTCCCCTCCTCCTGACTTCTAATCTTTTCTCTTTTCTGGTTCCTTTGCTGGCAAAAGGTAAGTGTTTTTCACATAGTCCTATCTCCAGCGTCATGTAAAACATTATTAAAGAGAGGATTTAGAGTTCAGTATGCAAGATAAATGACTGGCACAGTCCTCCCTTTTGGCTATGCGGCATTAAATTACAAGGCGCACCACATATTTGAATTTCCATGCCACAACAATAATGACTTCTTCACGCTTCTGCTAACAAGATGCATCAATGGTTGATCTAAAAACATTCACCTCCTTGTCCCAACAAATATAATATCCATCACAGGGCACTGTTAAGACCTCATCTGAATGTTCTGTATCCTGAAGACTAAGTAGTAAAGTTAACTATATCCCAAATCTTCAGATAGAGCATATATATCTATGAAATAAGAAAGACAGGCCAGACCAAACAAGAAAGAAACTATAAATATATAATGTAGTTTTCATTTCTGTAGATTATCATATGGCTAGAGTTGATTTTTATAATGTTCTTCCACTCCATTTCATTTTATCTTTATCCTAATAGGAGCTTTAATTAATTTGGATATTTTTATCTGCCAAGGCAACCTAAAACTTCACAATTCAAAGTCCTGAATTCTGGGGCTGGCAGGTGGCATGGTGATTAGGGGTGCTTGACTCCCACATGACCAGCCACAGTTCGAGTCCCATAGTTGACAGCTTCCTTTCTCACTTACCCTCTCTCTCTTTCTTACTCCATCCCTCTCTGGTCAAAATAAATAAGTAAATAAATGAACTATAATTTTTTGAAAAGTTCTGAATTCACATGTGTTCTGTAGGGTTGTGGTGTTTTTTTTGTTTGTTTGTTTGTTTGTTCTCTTGGTTGCAATACTTCTCTACTATCACTTCTTATTGTAAAATAAAGTAATAGAGTACCCTAAAGTATAGGTTGCAGACTGTCTTAGTCCCCTATTGTGTTGCTAAACAGAAATAACAGACACTGGGTGATTAATAAAGAATAGAGGTTTTGTTGACTCACAGTTCTGATGGCTGGAACTCCATTACCACATAGTGGAAAAAAAGAGAAGGTCACTGAACATATGTAGAGAGAGATTTGTAGGCAGCTATTGCTTTTATACCAACCTGCTATGGTGGGAACTAACTCCTTCCTGGAGTTCTCACTCGTCCAGACATCATTAATCTATTCATGAGGGTACTACCCATGATTCAAACATCTCCCACCTGGCTTCTCCTCTTAAAGGTCTCACCATCTCCCAACACCATTACACTGAGGACCAAATTCTAACACATGAATCTTTGGGGGATGAACTTTATTCAAATCATAGTACATGTATAGCCTGTTTTTTCCCATCATGTAGCAGCAACCCCATTTTTCTTTTTCTTGGTAATATGAAACAACCATTGCAGCTCGTGGAGTAACCTTATTTCCCTGGTGGCTCAGAGTCATATACCAAATGTCTATGTACTTTACCAAAAAGTATCGTAGTAATTTCTGTTCATCAAGTCAAGTCAGCCTGATGTTATCAATATAGTGGACTACTTTGGTATTCTGAGACATTTCTTTATGACCATCTCTGTCAACCTCTTTATGGAGGAAAGTAGGAATAATATAATAGCCCTGAAACAATGCAGTGAAAATTAACTTCTGATGCTGCTCCTTGCAAATTGGTACAGAAATAAAAGCATTTGCCAGATCAATAATTATGTACCCTTGCTGGGGCTATGTTGATTTGTTCCAGTAAAGATACCACAGCTGTAACAGCAGCTGTAATTAAATCACCATCTGATTAAGTTTATACTAATTCACAGTCAGTCTCCAAGATATGCACAGGCCAAACAAGTCAGTTAAATTTAATGCACATTTTTCAAGTCTTTGATGGTAAGACTCATCTCAGCAGTTTCCCTTGGGAATCAGAAGTACTTTTGGTTCATTTTTCTGGTGGGGAAAGGAAGTCAGGAGACCTACATTTAGCCCTTTCTGTTCTGTCATCTATGGCTTAGGGAGAAAATTCCACATTCAAGAACTGAGGGAAAAAAACACCACAGGGTGTGGTTTTGCTCTGTTAGTCCTATAGGAGACTGACCTAGGTCAATTATTCTTTTGTTACAACACTGCCATGTTTATATGGTTGACTCTATTTGATTAATAGATCAGAGTGATATTTTTAGTCTTCAGAAATATTGTTAATTCATATCACTGTCTAATAATCCCTAAAACGTCAAGATACTTCCCTTTTCCACAACACAGTCATCTTGAATTATTCTGGATTGTATTGGGAAGGACTTAAAGAAAGTATCACAACCTTGCAGGGCTCTTCTTCTAGGTGGCCTGGCCTCTCCATCAGTCACAGGGTTTCAGGTTTGTGAATTGGCTTAAATCTAGAAACTGAGTGACTTCCCATTTGGTACCTTAAGTCCAGTTTCTGGCTATAAGACTCAGCCATTTCTCAGTTATAGAAATGAAGTAATATTTTTATAGATTGCCATACGTGAAATGTATTTGATTTATATAAACTACTGCCCCAAATCCCATAGGTCAAAATACTATGATTGCCATTTTGTCCCTGCTGCCTGTTTTGCTAAAAGTACCCACCTTGACTCTGACTGTTAGAAACTCTCTTGGCTTTTGTCTCTATGAAATAAGGTCTTTTCCTTTTGAAATTGAGAAACTAATTCAACGGTGGCATCTCTTACAGTCTGCATCACCCTACATAAGAAACTTTTCCAGTAAGGTAGTGCTCCTACGTGAAGGTATTTCACAAAGTTAATGAAGAGACTGTCTTCTAGGACCTCTGGAAGGATATGACGGTGGGGGTAGATATGCAGGATGCACACCACAATATCCTTCTCTCTCTAAACCTTTATATTTCATTTTATAATACTAATGCCAAAAAATTTAGTAACTCAGGACCAGCAGATGGCATAATGGTTACATTGCTGGACTCCCACATATTCAATCACAGTTCAAGTCCCGGACCCAGCGGCTTAAAACTCACACCAGGTGCATGTATGTGCATGTCCAAAATCCCAAAAGGAGAATGGTGGAGATGGGACTGAGGTAAGCCATCCTTCTTGGGGAGTGATTCTTGCTTTCTGTCTCTGTCTCAATCTCTCTGATGAGTGCACATGCCCTATAGCAAAAGCAACAACTCTAAAGAAAAAAGACCTAGTAACTCAATAAACTCAATATAATTTAATATACATCTTCACAAGTCAGAGTTTCAATTAACCAATCAAATAAGTAAATAGCGCCACTTACAGTTTACTTTAACATACTTTATCCCAAATTTGGTAAGTGTTCCCATATGATTAGATTCAGCCCAGCCCAGTAATTTATAAAATCATATTTTGTTTGAAACAATGATTCCCTTTGAATATATTTCTGGGAGTATTTCCCAGATTTCTGAAATACTTTTAAGATACAAATAGTTACTTCATAAGCCTGATTTAGTACTTGTCCTCCAGAACATGCTTTTTTATAACTCTGTACAGTTCTTGAATTAATAAAAGGGGACTGTGAGGGGGGTTGAAGAGAATATGCATCTGCTTAGAAGGCAGTTGCTTCAGTCAAAATTATTATATTGCTTTAACAGAAATAAAACCGAGTGCATTTAGGAACAGGAGGAGAGTTTTGCTTCCTACCATAAGCAAATACCAGAGAGTTTTGGGATTATAAGCATCTTACAGCTTTTTCATATTTATTTTTCCAGAAATCTACATTTCAGTTCCTAAAGTCCCACTACATTCCAATCAGTCTTGTAAGTTTCACGTCAAAAACTTGACAATTGAAGCCAGCAGATTGTGTGGTGGACTCCCACCTGGTCTACAGCTGTTTACATATCAGTCTCAGTAGCTTGAAAATCCAGTGTGTGTGTGTGTGTGTGTGTGTGTGTGTGTGTGTGTATGTGTGCCCAAAGTTCCAAGAGGAGGATGTAGGAGTAGGGATTGCACTGTGGCCATCCCTCCTGGAGTGTGATTTCTCAATTTCCCACTCTGTCTCTCTCTGGCAAGTGCACACACCCTATGGCAAAATCCTAGAAAGTTAAAAAAAAAAAAAAACCTCCACAATCTGCGAATTAAATTTTAATTGCAATACTACAATGATGCAGTTAATAGTTAATTTGGGGTCCTATTTTCAGAGATGTTGCTCCTGGTCTCAAAAGAAATAAGATTGTTTTTAAGGCTGGCCGGCATATAAGACTATGATGGTACCTCGAGGTCATCATTTGAAAACTTGACTTTTTACTTATATTTTCTTTCTGTAAGCTCTCTGGTGTAATCAGAAGTAGTTATTCCACCCCTCAACGCTTGTGATCATTAAGGCTAACAGGATGGTCACATTCAACTATGCTGTTCCATGGTAGGCACTGATCACAATGGGCTACTTAAAGGTAAGTTTAATTTTAATGAAATGAAATAAAATTAAGCATTTGCTTTCTAGTTCTACTAGCAACATTTTAAATACTCAATAACCACACGTGACTACTTTCTTCTGTATTGGGTAGTACTAATAGGATATTTCAATCAACACAGTTATATTAGTGCTACCCTAGGGACCTAAGTAATTATATGTATGAACTATACATGAAAATATTCATAACATTGGGACCAGCAGTTAGCGTAATGGCTATGTTGCTGGACTCCCATGTAGTTGACTGCAGTTCAAGTCCCAGACCTGGTGGCTTAAAAACTCACGCTGGGTGCGTGTGCGTGCGTGCCCAAGATCCCAAGAGGAGAATGTAGGAGAAGGGACTGTGGCGTGGTCATATCCCCTGGGGGTGATTTCTCGCTTTCTGTCTCTCTGTCTCTCTCTGTCTGTCTGGCGAGCGCATGCGCCCGAAAGCAAAAAAAAAAAAAACCCCCTCCAAAAAAAAAAAAATTCATAACTTCATAACATCAAATTTAATCACTAAAAACATGGAAACATCCCAAATTCTCATCCAGAGGAGAACAGATAAACACAATAAAAATGAAATATACATTTTCATCAGTGAAAATTAACTATAGATACACACCAATTAATAATTCTTAACAAGAAAGCATATACATTATATTTTATTACCACAGGAAAGAAATATTAGTGATGTATCACGGGTTAGCAATTTAAATGATAATGAAAACAAAGAATACTGAAGTATCAAGATTAGTTGAGGAAGCTGTTCAGAACAGGAAAGGGTAAATGGAGACTTTATGGCTAGTTATTCAAATTGTTTTTGACTTAAATGATGGTCCCATAAGCATTTGCTCCATAACTATTTGTTCATATATTTTAAAATCATGGATATGTTAAGATAATATATGCTGAAATAAAACCTAAAAGAAAAGAAAATTTCAACTATATTTAAAGAATTATGAGCCCCATAATACCCTTGGGGGGAAACTGCTTTTGTCTTAAACTGCTTTCTACTCTGTAAATTCATGGTGTTTGTAAGCCCATATAATTCCCACTGTGGAGGAAGAGGAGAGGATTATCAAGAACTCAGAATCTTAGCTGATATTCTTATTGTATGATTTGTTCTCATATTAAAGTGTGGAAAAGAATGGAGGCCAGAAAGTGGCGCAGCAGTAAAATGTGATGCTCTGAGAACTCACATGGGTGGGTTCTGAGTTCATGCCCGGAGACCTCCCAAAGTGCACTGGGTGCATGCATACCCATGATCCAGGACTGGCTATGACAGGGGGAAGATCCTAGCATAAGACCCTATCTCCTCATCGCTCACTCATGTAAGAAATGTGCAAACTTTAAAAAGTGTAGAAGAGCTTTGATATTACAATATGAGCATATCATAATAAAATAATTTTAAGATTCATTGAGCTGAGTACACCAAGGAAATTGATTAAGAGCAAAACTTCCTAATACCTAATAATGATAGAATTTCTGTGTGGATCTTTTACATATTCATTGCAGACAAAATGATGAAAGAACTTAGAGTACATGTGTGCACATTTTTCTTATTATAAGTAATTTATGTCCCAAGGTCTCCCTGTACACACCAGATATGCATGCACGAGTCCATGATTTCAGCTTGCTGAGGGGATAGATCCTTGTGTAAAGAAGGTTCTGGAAATACTTGTCTCCCACTCTCTCATGGAAGAAATAAATGGATAAACTCATAAAAAAAAATCTTTCAGAGATAGTGTCCTGCAGCTCTTCCAGTTTCTAATTGGTTTAGCGCAACAGTACTGGTATTGATGTTGCACAAAATAGTAGAAATAAAAGCCAAACATCATAGAAAATTGTGGATTTGGGGTGGAGACGAGCAGTAATTTTTAATATTCTAATTTCACAAGGATAATATGATAAGGTTAAATCATGTTAAAACAGAAATCTTTATCTACTTTAGCCATCAGCATGACAGAATGCAAAGAGGTACGTTGATGTATCTGGATAAAATAAGATTGCTAGTCAAGTTTTCTAGAATCAGGATATTAACTCAGTTGTATCTTAGGGAACAAAGGCTGCCAAGGGAAAAGTAATTTTTGGTGAATACACAGATATGGCATCGAAGAGGAGCAAATGAAGAAATGACTTGCCATACCACTATCTAGCTGGTTTGCGATTAGGCTCTGGATGATCACTGCCCAGAGTCGTTTAGAATTTCCAGATGCACATGTTACCAATATTAGAATACTTACAGACATCATTCATTCAGTAATTCATCCAAAGTTTATTGATTTTGCACCTTTGGTTGGTTGGGGAAATGGTTGTCAATGGATGAATGTGACCTTTCTCCTGTAGTCACTTACTATCCCAGCAGAAAAAAATCCAAGGCCACCAGAAGTTCCTGCAATCTGTTGCATAAAAGGGGTTTGGGGGGACATTGTTTACCAGAGGTCATCTCCCTCTGAGATACACATCTGGCTGCTTGGGTCCCAAAACTTTAAGGATTACCTTTGAGTGGCTCTTGTTTCCTAGTAAACAGTGTTATGTAGAGGCAACTACTTTATGTAAGTGCTTAATTAACTTGGTGAGTTCTAATTGCTGGTTAACAGCTTGTTAAATTGAATTAAATTGCCCTAAGCTAGCCTCTTACTGGGGTGATAAAATTTGGCCCAAAGCAGTCGCGTATATACTGAACTGCAACTTAGCTTTATGTGTAGGAAAGTGGTAACCTAAGCTAAGAGTATACCCTGGTAATCAAGCTACTGTGTCTCAGCCAATCACAGCAGTTGGCCCCTCAGCCAATCAGATGTTGAAACCTGCCCTCTCCCACCCCCCAAAAAAGTGAGCACACATTTGAGGTAAATGCAGACTTCAACCAATCAGCTTGTTTCTGTAAGTAACTTTCTTTTCTCTGGCTATAAATAAAACTTGCACCTGTTGGGTTTGAGGGGACAGGTTGTGTGGAGCATTCTGAACCATTTTTGGTCTGGATCAGGAGTTCCAAAATTGCAAGTAAAGTCAACTAAGATCTGCAAAACTAAATGTGTTGCAGTTTTTTTTCTTAACACAAATAGGACATTTTATTTTTAACTATTAAAAATCTGAAATTTAGGGGACAGCAGGTGGCATGGTGGTTAAAGGCGCTAGACTCCCACCTGGCCAACTGCGGTTTGAATCTTGGACCTGGTGGCTTGCTATCTCTCTTTC
>NW_006202806.1:1623984-1629545 GCF_000334495.1 Tupaia belangeri chinensis
TCTTTCCCTTTCTATCGCTGTCTCTCTCTGGTCAAATTAAAGAAGTGATAATAACAAATAGAATAAATAAATAAATATTTAAAAACTTGCTTAAACCTGAATAAATCTTGTTAAAAAAAATCTGAAATTTAAACAGATTCTTGGACTAGTGGTTCGTATCCATTAGCTTGTTTAATTTTAGTGCCCGTTTCATCCCAATTTTGTCTTTTAAGTCTGTAAAGTTTTGATGCTACAGGAATTTCCATAATGGGCTGTTGTACTTTTTCTTTGTGTTTTAATTAATGTGATATACCATGTGCTCAATGGTTTGGGGTATATGGAACATAATGCATGTGAAAATTATGTCTTCGAAAATACCTAGTGCTCCTATAATCCATGCTGTGGATTTTCTGATTAGTTTCATAAACTCAGACTGTAATATCCGGGCCATCCTAGTACAACATACTGAGCACAGTAAAATGAGGGTTTCTACATCTCAAGATCACCTTGTTTTTCTGGGTTTTGTTTTGTTTTTAGCAGTAGTAGCTTTACACAAACCAAATGAGGAGTGTTTTGTTGTTGTTGTTTGATATTTTATTTTATTGGTAAAGTAACCATGTAGAGGAGATCAATTTTTTAAAATCTCTTTTAATACTATATAGCGTGGTCTCTGCAATGGTGTTTGAGACATCTGTTTGACGATCACAAAGATGTAGTTGTAGGTAAACTCATTCTTTAGTTCCTAGAATGCTGCTGTATTCCTAGTTTGCATAAAAGTGAATATTTCTGACTCTTAAAGTGATTTATTATTAGAGGAATAAGGAGAGAAATCAGAAATAAAGAACGCTTGACTTCTCTAAGGCTTTTGAGCACAGGATGACAGAGCCTAGAGCATGAGAATGCTCTGACAAAACTGAATCTTTTCCAAGAACTGTTCTCAAAGGTTTTTTTCCCTCTCTTTGTAATTTTACACTTGAAGTTTTACTTAACATATTTTGAATATGTAATGTATTTTATATGGCACACAAAAAATAGAATGACACATTTTTATTACTGTATATCATACCACATTCTCAGTCCCTACTATCACACCATAGATAATTTTATTTGCTGATGTATGAGCAAGTGCATACCAAACACATGAATACATACACAGACATATTAGGGATCCTTACACTTGCCCTTACTTACATAAATATAATGTGCATACTCCTCTATTCCTTCCATTCATAACTTAAAAAAATTCTCTAGTTTTTTCAATGGCATTGACTAGAAAATTTCTTCATTCTTTTCATATCTGTGCAATACTAAATTATATGTATCATAGTTTAACAAGTCCCCTACTGTTGGACTGTTGCACTATCTTCTTATTGTGAATGCTCCTGTAATAGATATGTTTGCAGATTTGTGATTTCAGAAGTGTGCTGGTATATCTGTAGGACAGATACTTGGGAATGGAACTGCTGGGTCCAAAGGTAGCTACTGCAGTTTTGTGTATGTGTTTTTTGTTTGTTTGTTTTAGAATTATTTTAGGGGCCAGCAGGTTGCATGGTGGTTAATGATACTGGACTCCCACATGGCTGACCATGGTTTGAGTCCCAGATCTGGAGGCTTGCTTTCTTACCTTCTCTCTCTCTCTCTCTTTCTCTCTCTCTCTCTTGCTTTGTCCCTCTCTTAGGAATATTCTTAAGAATTATTTTTATTTAACTTTATTTATTTATTTATTTATTTATTTTAATTTGACCAGAGAGGGGCAGAGTAAGAGAAGGAAAATGAGAAAGCAAGCTGCCACGTCCAGGACTTAAACTGAGGTCAGTCATGTGGGAGTCCAGCACCCTTAACCACCATGCCACCTGCTGGCCCTACTACTGCAGTTTTTGTGTCAAATATTTACTTCCCTCTCCACGGAGCTCATACCAAGATGTATTTCCATCAGTTATATGAGAATGTCTGTTTCCCCATGGCCTCCCTCACCAACACCTCTGAAATGTCAAACTTTAATGACTTATAAGAAATAATACCTCTGTGTAGTTTTAATTTAGACATATATTATTGTAAAGAATTTTATAAATCTTTTCATTTGGTCAGAGAATTTTGATTTCTATTTCTATAAAATTTCTGTTTCTGATATTTTACATTTTTAATGAAGTTTTTTCTTTTCAATTACTAGGATTTATCCATCTTCTATATATATCTTTTTCTGTCATATAGGTTGCAAATATTGTTCCCAGCTTCTATTTTGTCTTTTACTTTTCTTTGCCTTTTATAGTTTGCAGATGTTGCATCCTAGTTAAAAATATTTTATTTTTAGTGGACAGGGATGTAATTTATAACTTAGGAAGAGATTATGACTATATTATGCTGAATATTTCTATATGAGAATATGATAGGTATTTCAGTTCATTCCAGTCTAAAATTCACATTCTTCAGAAGTGTTTTAGAGACTTCTTCATATAAGTTTTACATACTCCTTGTTAATTCCAAAGAATTTTATTCTTTTTCTCACTTTCTCCAGCTCTCTCTAATTATATTTTATACTCATTATCATTTTCATTTGTCGGTTTTGTTGTATCCATATTCTAAACTACAGATTTCTGTTGTTTGTAGAGATGCTTACTGTATCTTTTTGTGTTTTCTAGCCATAAAATAAGTGCAAATTAAGATTGTTTTTACATATTCTTTTCTAGTTTTTATGCTTCTAATCTGTTTTTCTTATTTAATTGGATCATATTATGCCTCTAATTTTGCAAGATTTTAAGATGAATTTTGTGAAATGCCATGTCTTAATCTTTGGTAAGGCATTAATATGCTGAAATATAAAAATAAATTACTTAACATTGGTCTATCCTGGCACATCTGAAAGAATGTACATGGTACATTAGTACTTTTATTTCCATTGTATTCTGTTTGTCATTTTATACTGCTATGTATAAATGATTTGTGTAATTATTACATTTTATCAATGTAGTATTTATTCTCTCTACTAAAAGCAGTTTAGAAACTTTTCTGTTCTCTTGAAGAGCATTAATATTTTACTTCTTTAAAGGTATGGAAGAGTTATCTTGTGCAATTCTCTGTATCTGCTGTTCTTTCTTAGGGGGTGAGAATGTAGGTGATATTTGATAGCTTTTGCTGCTATGTAGAAATTGGTTTCCTTCAAGGTTTAAATCTCTTCTGGGATCTGTTTTGTAAATTTTTGTAATTTTTTTCGGAGTTATTTAGTTTACATTCTAATGTAACTATGTATAGTAATACAAAGTAGTCTGTACTGATCTTAACAATTCCCTATTTTCATGTTTATTTCCTGTTGTCATTTCTTAGTAAATTTGTGTGCCTTCATTTCTTCTTGAGTAGCTTCATGGTTTATCTACTTAATTTTTTCAAATAATTAGATTTAAATTTTAGTTCTTAGAACTCCAGTAGCAACAAGCACTTAAACCCATAGCTTATTTTCTCATCCAAAGAACCTGAACTCAGAAATAACTGAATATAGTACTGGGTCATTAAAAACGTAAGATGAACCTGGAGCATCTTGTAAATTTATGTATATATTATGTCAGGATTTTTTCTAATTTTTTTAATGATGTCTTACATTAATGTCTGCATGTCTTTATATATATGGATTTTCAAAGCATATAGGCAATGCATAGTAATCAAGTATTTATTTTATTTTATTTTAGCTTTTCACATTTCTATTTTTTTATGTCCATTACTGTGCTTTTCTTGATATCTATGTTCCTTTGTTCTCCATGAATTTTAGTCTGCATTCCTGAAATTATTGTGCCTTTTTCTTCAGTTTTTTTTCCCCCAGGTTTTATTAATTCCATTTCACACCCTTCAAGAGAAGGTTTGTGACCTAGCAGTCACCTCTTTACCTAGGAATATCTTCTCCGAGTTCTTCTATTTCTGTTTTGATTGTTTGGTCACAGATGCAACTGTTGCCTTAAGATATTTTTTCTTTTCATTTCACTTTGGAATATTAAATTAGAAATCTTACTGATATTCCCTTATATGAATAGGCACTAAAAATATTTGGTTATCACTTTGGATTTAATTAAACATTGTGGATGTTTGCTGAGGTAGTGGAGTGCCTTTTCTAGTTTTATGTTAGCAGATGTAGAAACCTGATTATAGCATAATATCAATGCAAAACTATAACCATCATAACCAATTAAATATTTATAGCCCATCAAAATATATATACTGATATGACAGCATTGACAGTAGAAATTTTATCCTAAAGACCAAACAAACAAGGACTTAACCTGACATATGGAGTTGAAACATTCCCACACTCCTGAACACCACAGATCTACATAGATGATTAGGTCTCAGTTCTAGAGATTATGTATACTTTAATCTATCTACTTCAGAGAGGCAGCAGACGCTAGCAAGGTTAGCAAGCTTTTCTAAGTACTTAGGTAGTCTAAAAACTGTATTAAAAACCTGCTTTCAATTTCTTACCCTCTTGGCAGTGAATTATGTTTTGTACCTTAAAGCATCCATCTGTGTAAATGCTTGGAATTCTCAGAATTGATATAGGAAGTGTAGAATTTGAGGGTTGTTTTTTTTTTGAGAGATTTTTGCTATAGGGTGTGTCCGTTCGTCAGAAAGAGAGAGATGGAGAGACAGAAAGCAAGAAATCACCCCTCCAGAGGGGATGGCCACACTGCAATCCCTTCTCCTCCATTCTCCTCTCAGGATCTTGGGCATGCATGCACATGTGCCTGGTGTGAGTTTAAGGTACCGGGTCTGGGACTTGAATCACAGTTGACTACATGGGAGTCTAGTGACATAGCCATTACACCAACTGTTGGTCCCGAATTTGAGAGATTTTTTTTTTTAAATAGTAATCGTATAGCTGGAGATTGCAGCCAAGCCACTCTTAGAAGAAGAATATTGATGTAATCCTAAGAAATGTGGGATCCCTACTTTATATAATAAAACCTGAATGATACACTCATTTCAACAGAGATTTTTGTGGGAGGGAAATCAGGCCTATTGATCTTTATCACATTTCTCCCACCTCTTAATGTAAGAATAAAACCTAGTGGTATTTTTTTTTTTGGTCTAGGAATTTAGTAGATAAATAGATAAAGCAAATAATTGGAGAACATATGGGCAAAGCTGGTGGTAGAACTGTTTCTCAAATAGATAGCATGTTGTTAATTCTGATTTGAGAGATTATGGACAATGTTACATTATCTCTGAGTGTGCACCTTGATAGAAAGTGCTTTCCTATGGATCAGTAGGTTGTTTCTATCAGGTATGTCCACTTGTACACATGTTTTATGTAGTAGGCATTATTGCAGAATAGTTAAGATTATCACTTCCAATGTCCAGATACCCATTATAGATTCAAATTTCAACTCTGTCCCTTTATAATTTTAAGGCCTTTGGCAAGTTACTTACTTAGGTGCTTCAAGTCTGATTTGGAGAAGAAAAAACAACTTATGTATATCCTAGTTGTAATTATGAAGATCAGATGAGATAATTTAAAACGTGCTTGAAATCTTGCAGAGCTTAATAACTGTGAGCTATTATTTTTATGTAGCTGGGCTTGCTCAACCAAGGCATCCAGA
>NW_006202806.1:1629570-1652055 GCF_000334495.1 Tupaia belangeri chinensis
ACATGAATATGCAATAACATTGTTGTGCTGCAGGTGAAAGTGTGCCCTCGGTTCTGCTTCTCCTGGGAAAAAAAAACATGGGTGAAAGACTATTCAGGGTACCCCACTTAGCTCCATAAACGCTTCCCAGTCAAGTATGAATTATTTACACCTAACCGTGATGCCATATACCTTTCTCCTACAACACCACATTACCCAGGTGCAGTGAAGAAGGTGGTTGATGATTTCATGCATGACCCTCAGGTGGTAGGCAGGCCCTTCTGGGAACATGAGATAAAGGCTAAACTGCCTTACACTGTTTATACTGCTCTTGTAGCAAGTCAAGCAGCTATAAAAAAAATCCTGATAGGGTCATAGCCTACTGGTTTACTGGCTAAGGAAACCATATCTCACATGGCTAACCATGGTTCAAATCCCAGGCCAAATGGCTTGAAAATCATGCCAGACATGTGTGATTTCTATCCTAATAGGATGAGAATATGGAGCAGAAGGGATTGAAGTGTGTCTTTGCTCTATTGTGGGGTGCTGTCTCCCATTCTCCTCTCTGTGTGTGTCTGTCTTTCATTGGTGAGCACACATGCAATCTGGAAATTTAAAAAATCCCAATATTAGCTTTTTCAATGCAATAAAAACATTTTTTCATGGGAAGGTTGAATGTAGGCAGGATAATGATCCTTCTAATAGTGACTAAGGGAAATTACTAAAAAAGGTAATTAATCTATAGTAATCCTATAATATGCTTACTTTTCCAAATGTAAACTTTAGCAATTAGATACAGAAGGTAGTGCAGTGGTAATGCAACTGGACTCACAGAGGAAAACCCCAGGATCATGTCTGAGGCCTCCCTCCACATGCAGGGCATGTGTGTGTGCCTGTGATCCTGACTGGTCGACTCTGGGTGGATCATGGGATTAGTACCCTGATGGGGGTGCTTTGTCTCTATGTCTCTCTCTCTCTCTCCTGAAATAAATAAACTTAAAAAATTAATGTTCAGCCTATTTCTTGTCTATGTAATATAAGAAATTTGGACCTGAGTTCATGCAGGAATATAGAAAAAGATCTTTTTATTACTCAGTGGGTAGATTCAGGAGACATTTACCCTGCTCCCTTTTCTCTCATCCAAGCTAAATATTGACTCTACCCAAACTAAAAGTCTATTTCCTTCTTGTTCTTACTCAAGCTATTAATGCGAGCATTGAACTATGAAAATTATTTGGGAACTATCAGAAGGATTAACTAGTAAATTAGGATTTTGTTTCACGACTAAAATTATGGGCAAAAATTGAACTCTGAATAAGTACATTAATATAATTCCTTTACAAACAACATAAGTTTTCTATTTTATTAGATAACTTGCCATTTTCCTTTTGCTACTTTTGATCATTTTTGAAGTCTTCAACGAGTTTAGTATTTGCCCCAATTAATATAGCACTGTGATTGTAACCTGTACTGGGGTATAATACATTATTTTTCACATCTTTTTATTAAATTTGCATGTATCATCTCTGTTGTAGTCTAGGACTACTTGTTGCCTAACCATATCCACTTAAAATAATTTTAAGGCCACCACTTCAGTTACATAGTTCTTGTGACTTTTCATGGCAACTTCAAAAATACATCAATTGAGGTGATTGGATTACTTCTCTATGTGGATATTAACTGACCTCTGATTGGTAAGACCTTATTATTTAAGTAAGCATAACAATAAATATGATTCTGATAAAGGTTTCAAGGATGGATAAGATTTGCTTATTATAGAGAGGAAAAGGATAATTTTGGAAGGGAGGTAAAAATGAACAATGGTGTCTTCAAATCTCTGAGAAGACAAGTTCATAGGGAATAGACATTTTGGGACATTATAATGGGAGATGATGCTGGAAAGCAACATTAAGGCCAGAGTAAGGATTTTTCACACCAGGTTAGATATTCTCAACTATGTTTTGTAGGTGATTCAGAAGGATTATTTTTTAATCAATGTGCAAGATGAAATGGCTTGGAGGAGGCTGGAGCAAGGAAACCAATTATGAAGTTGTATTAACTTGGGCTAAAATGTTATGTACCCATACTTGGGTAGAGGCAGTGAAAGTGGAACAAAAGCAACAAATTCAAGAGATATTAAAAGGAAAAACTGGCAAGGCCAAATCAGTTTGTATCATATCTGTGTAAAATATATTATATTTTTAAGATCCCAAGTTTACAAAGCACTTTCATATATAAAACAAGTTAAAGAAGGATTCTGAGTCTTAATCTTGAGTAAACAGAGTAGTGATGAAATCGATAATAGAAAAAAATAAGTATATAAGCCAATTTAATTGTCTTACTATTACATGACTAAAACTTATCTTTATAGTATTATCAACTGGACTAGGGAGAAATGCACACATGTTGGAATATTCACTTTACAAGCTAAATAATGTGATTGAACGTATAAAAGAACTTGAAATAAAATTTAAAAAAGAACTTAACCTCTACTGAGACATGTGGGACCAAAGAAAAATGGTAGCCAGAGCTGGAACTGTAACCTTGTGAATAACATCCTATAAGGTGGGAGTTTATCATAGTCAACTCTGCATTAAATAGAAAGTATACAAATATTTTTGGTGGACTTTTAGTCTCCATGATTACCACATTTTCATAGATATATGTATATAATATCTCAATTGATTATAATCATTTAAGGGAATTTGGCTGATAGGAAAATTACCTACTTTACTAAGACTATGCATTTAACCACAAAGCACAGACTTCTAAATTCATGAGGTAACTTCCAAGCCTTAAAACTGAAATGAAACTGCATTTATTTCAAGAGAAAAGAGTTCCTCATGAGAATGTCATTAAATTTTGAAAAAACTTATTAGTTTTTTATTCCTTTTTCAAAAATTGTCAGGGGAGGGAACCAGCAGTTAGCGTAATGGCTATGTCGCTGGACTCCCACGTAGTCGACTGCGGTTCATGTCCCGGACCCAGTGGCTTAAAACTCATGCCGGGCGCGTGTGCGTGCGTGCCCAAGATCCTGAGAGGAGAATGGAGGAGAAGGGATTGCGGCGTGACCATCCCCCCTGGGGGGTGATTTCTCGCTTTCTGTCTCTATGTCTCTCTCTGTCTGTCTGGCGAGCGCACGCGCCCTACAGTGAAAATCTCTCCAAAAAAAAAAAATTGTCAGGGGACACACGCACTCTCTAGATGCAAAGCATCCCCCCTATGTGTGGCATAGGCACACCACAATATATTTTCCTCCATTTCTTCTTCCTGCCAAGATTCTGGGAATACATGCACATATGCCTAATGCATTTTCAACCCACCAGGGGCAGGATTTTAACCTCTGTCAGTCATGTGGGATCCAGCTCCCAATGCATAGTGCTTAACCATTGCACTACAGGGTCAGTCTACAGTCAGGATTCTTAGTGTGCCATAAACATTGCTTTGATGAGAATTTCAATCTTATTCCACTTTCTGGTATCAAGTGTATGTAAAATTCCAAATGATTCTTTTTTGTCTATATAATATAGCATGTATCTCAGTCATGTTATTGTATATCTCACAATTATTTTTCTAGTTATGGAATTTAATGGTTCCTATTGTCTTGGTTAACACAAATGTATAGAAAGTATATATGTGTGTGTGTGTCTGTATGTATATTTCCTAGTGCAAATATGATAAAAACAATTGAAAAATTGCAATTAAATTCCAAGAATTATTTTATTTAATTTAAGAATTATGACTGTCTCTAAAATGCTGTCTAACATTATTCTTAGAATGAATTGTTTACATGATCTGAAATCAGATGAACAGATTTCCTTTTTTATATGCTAAGCAAAGAAGTAGTTTTGTACAAAGCCATGCTACAATACCCAACTGGAGTCTTTTATTTGTTCCAATTTATATCTAATACTTAATGCATCAATGCTATCTTTTCCCTTTCAGAAGTCTCTTTAATTTCATTCACCATTACTGTGATTCATTATCCTTGTCCTCTTGTCTTTTCTGATCTGATGCTTTATTGCATATTCTTATAACAGTTTTCTTCAAGCACCGCTTCTAATTTCTGGCCATTAATGACTCTGTCTCAATTTCACATTTCAAAATCTGCCTTTCTTCATCAATTCTATTAGGTTCTAGTTATCTTCCATTTCTAATTTAAAGTTGATGATTTTGTACATCCTCTTTTATATTTATCTTTTTATAATAGATCAAGAAAAATAAAACAATTGATAGAAGAGATTCACTAGGCATTCAAGGAAAACCACACACAGAGAAAGCCTGGACTCAAGTCAATATGCAGCAGAATTTCCTAACCTAAGAACTGTTGACATTTTGAACAGATTAAATTTTTGTTGTGGGGGCTGTCCTGTACATTGTAGAGTATGTAACAGCATCACTGGCCTCTACTTTTCCTTCTCCTGAGTTGTGACAGTCAAGCTTGTCTTTAGGAAGTGCCAATGTCCCCTGGTAGGTGGGTGGGGTACAAAATGACTTATAGTTAGGAACTGTAGATCAATAAAATCACTTGAGAGGTTCAACTTGCTTTGAATGTAGATCATGCTTTTATCTCACAACTATATTTGTGGTCTTTAAATAGTTAGTGTTGTAATTAATATATTATCCTTCAACTAGATGTGGATCACAATGGCTTTTAAGTACCCTATCATCTTTAGTTCCTTAAGTCACGGTTTTCCTATTTCAAGCCCTCCCAGTGAGCTTCATGGCAATATAAGTTTTAGGCTATATATACAATTTAGGAAACTATAGGATATCAAAGACACCTGAAACTAAAAGTGATAGATATGCTAGTGCATAATAGGAAGAATTTTGGAAGAGGGATTTGGAGACTGTGTACAGTGACCTAGAAAGCCAAGTTTGGACACTGATAAGAAGGAATGATAAATTTAACAAAAATTCAAAGGTAACTGTCCTTGAGGACTGTAAATCCATACCTCAAACTAAAAGAAAACCAAGATATCTGCATCCAGAGGCTGGATGGTACATTAGTAAAATGCAGTGCTCTGCCAGGATGATCTACTTCGGAAGGTTCCCATTTCAAGTCCAGAGACCTCTCTGAGTAGGTGAGCATGCACATGCCAGTGACTTGGGGCTGACTAGGACTGGGGGTAGATTGCAGTGTTGAGATTCTGTTGGGGGTGTTGTCTCTCTGTTTCTCTCACTTGCTTATTGAAGAAATAAGTAAATTTAATTTTAAGATATAACTGAACCTGGCATTCTCCTATTATTCTGAGAAGGGTATTACTTTATATCATATTTCTGAAAAGAAACTAATATATGTTGAGAGGCCATATGAATATTTATACCTTCTTAATATGTAAGCAATCATATTTTAAATGATCTATACAAGGGAAGTCTTCATAAAAAGCTTACGGAAAATGCATATTATATAAAGAAAAACTACATATGGGTTTCAGAAAGCTTTTGCAACAAAACAGACTTATACCTTAATTTCAATTTCCACAAACTTTTTGAAGTCACTTTGTATATAACTAATTGCGCCTATCTCCTGATTAAATCTTTCTTTTGCACTCCAGGCATGTACATCCAACTACATATTTAATTTTTCCATTTAGTATTTCCATTACTAAACTTAGTAATTACATTCTCTCATTTCACCTTTAAGAACTTCTTTTAGTATTTATTGTAAGACAGGTCTGATGATAAATCCTCTCAGCGTTTGTTTGAGAAAGTCCTTATCTTCCCTTCACTTTTATTTTAAGATAGAGACTTGCAATGTTGCAATTATCCTGCCTCAGTCTCCTGAGTTAGCTGTGACTATGGCACATGCCACCAAGCCTGGCTTTTAGGATGGGCCAGGAATTGAATCTTGGCCTTCAATGTGTTCTTAGCCTTCTGAGCAATAGTGTCAATGAGTGTGCATTTTCATAGCTGGGCTTCTCCTTCATTTTGAAGAAGAGCTTTGCTGAGTGTAGTATCCTTGGTTGCCACCCCCCTTTCTTTCCCCTGCATTTCATGAATAGCATACCATTCCTTTCTGGAATGCAAGGTTTCTGATGAAAAATGTAATAGTCTTATAGAAGTTCCCTTGTATGTAACAAGTCATTTTTTCTTGATGCGTTCAAAATACTCCATCTTTGACTTTTGGTAGATTGATTATGTATCTTGGTGTGAATTTCTCATTGGAGGTCTCTTGGATCTCCTGAATCTGGATGTTCATAAATAGAACATGAAATATGCTATACTCTCCCCATCATCTGCCTTTCTGTCTTTCATATTAAAGAACTCTCTCCTTGCTCGCTGTGATGGTCTAAAGAAAGTAAAAAAAAATTTCTCTGGCACTCTTCTCACTGAAGATGGGATCTATGTTTTATCTTCTTAGATCTGGATGTACTTGTGATTGATTTAATCAGTAATGTAGATCAGAAGTAATGCAATGTGACCTTTGAAGCTAAAATAGAAATTCCATGAGCTTGTAGTGATTCCATTTGGACAGACATAACGACATATTATAAATATTATAGACTGCAGTGCCTTATAAACAACAGATGCATTTTTCACAGCTCTAGAGGCTGGAAAATTCAAGATTAATGTGTTGCCAGATCTGATGTTTGCTGAGAGCCTGCTTTCTATGCATGAATTGTTGACTTCTTTCTGTATTCACACATGGTGGAAAACAGGGGAGCTCTGAGAGGTCATGTTTATAAAGGTAGCTTAATCCCAATCACAAGGATTCTGCCTTCATCACCTAATCACCTAACATATCTTCTAATATCAGCACATTAGGGGTTAGGATTTAAGCATATACATTTTTTTTTTTGATGGGAAGAGCACAAAGTTTCAGTCTATAGGAAATATATGTTCTCTGCAGGCTTTCTCAGAAGTTGCTTCCAGATATCATTTCTCATGATTGGTAGGAAGCTCAGTTGACATGGAGAGAATATGTTTTGTTGCTCTGTTTGACAGTTTTAGTTGAGATAGCATCAACTTATCTAGTCTGGTCACCAGACGTGTAAGTGAAAAAGGCTCCAGATAATTCCAGATCCCAGTCAATTGAATCAATCCAAATTCATTTTCTTCTTTTCAACTATGGCCCCAAATAAGTAATATTTACTGTATCCAGTCTGAGTTCCTGACCTGTAGGATCTATAGAAATAATAAAATTGTTCATTGTTTTGTGACACTAAATTTGGTCTGATTTGTTATCCAATAATAGATTCAACTACTTAATAGCATTATTCTAGTTCCAAAAGTGCCTTCAACTCTCTCTTACCTTTGATCCTATAGTATATGTGGTGTCTGGACTTCTATTCCCTAGCTGTTATGAATGTTGGATTACAGCTGCCTCCTTTCATTGGAAAACTAACAGCAACTGCCTTATCAGGAAATTTTATCTCTTCCACTTCCTGCAATGCAGCCTTCAGCCAATGACTGGTTGATATAGTGATGCACAGGTTTCAAATAATGAGCCCTTTACCTCATGGAAGGGAGAGCTCTACTGTATGATTTATATTCCAGAGTCCATCTCTTATGGATTGGGCCAAAGCTAGACTTAACTTGCTAATACATCCTTACTCAGTTTATGCCTCTTTTCTATTCTTTTCACTGACAAGTCTCTTTCTCAATAAATTGTGAGCTTCAAAACTCTGTCTCAGACTCCGCATCTTGGGAACTTAATCTCAGACAAAACCTCTGCATGTGAGCTCTCTTTTGAACCATCATGCTTAGCAAGCTCTTTCCCATGCTTTACTTTTCAGCTTAATTACATTATTTAAGACAAGAAGAATTTCCCATCTAAACTGTTTCTCCCACTCCTCCACCCCTATAATGCCCTATCATAGCACACTATTGATTTCTTCATAAAACTTTCTCAATATGAAAGATTATATTTATTTTAACACTAGTTTAGTGTTTATACCACTTTCTCATCCACTGAGTATGAATCCATGACATTTTCATTTATTATTTCATTCCCACTGCTTATACCACAATTCCTTATATATAGCAGACTGTCAATAAATCAGACTGTCAATAAATATATACTGTATGCATAAATGACTCAAAAGATCAACCCTTATGGAAATAATCAAAGATACATAACAAGATATACTTAAATCCTGAATGTTCCTTGAATGGTGAAAACCGAAGTTTGCACATAGTTCATTTTTATTTTCTTCTTTGAAACCTCTTCTTGAATCCCTCTAAATTCCCCATGTTATATATAATAAACTTGAATTCCATTTATAAATAGAAACAGCTACCAATTAAAGAATTATCTCAGGTCAGTAGGTGGTGTGGTGGTTGAGGTTTTGAACTCCCACATGGTTGACCACAGTTCAAGTCATGGGTCTGGTAGCTTACTTTCTCACTTTCTCTCTCTCTCTCTCTCTCTCCTCTCTCTCTCTCTCTCTGTCTCTTCTGGTGAGTGCATGTGCCCAATAGCAAATTAAATAAAAATAATAAATAAAATTAATTCATTTTCAAAAAAAAGGCACCATCTCATGAGACACAGTGCCTTAGGACAGTGCCTTAGGACAGCATGCTTTTGGGGGCAATTAGGAATATAACACTGGTAATAGCAGCTCATGTTCTCTTCCTTAATGTAGTTTATTTTTTATTTTTTTGTCTTTATAGGGAGATTTTTTGCTATAAGGTTTGTGTGTTTGCTGGAGAGACAGAGAGGGACAAAGAGATAGAAAGCAAGAAATCACTCCCCTGGGGGATAGCCATAACACAATCCCTTCTCCTCTCTTCTCCTCTTGGGATCTTGGGCATTGCACACACACACTCCTGGTGTGAGTTTTAAGCCACCTGGTCCAGGACTTGTACTGTGGTTGATTACGTGGGAGTCCAGCAACGTAACCAATATGCTATCTGCTGGTCCCGCGTAATGCAATTTTTGATATATTTCTTAAGAAGGCAACTCTTTCCTAGTCTTTCTTGGCACTAGAAAGAAGCTAGGAGATATATTGAGTTTCCTCCTAAAGCTAGTGTTGGAAGGTTCTACCTTAGTTTAAACACTAACTAAATCATTAACCCAGGGAGAAATCTGGCAACTATTTGTGGAGGAAAGGAATACTGAGGACTTATGAAGGAGTCTCCTCCAGGTGTAGCTTCAGGAAACACACTGCTAATAGGTGACACTGTTGAGGATGAATGATTGCAGGAGTCACTCTTAAGAGAAATGTCTTCTCTCAGAGCAACCTACAAGAGAAACTACTGGCACTAAGAGATACAAACAATCATTATTTTTCACAGAAATAACTGTATGTTAGGCAAAGACAGGATATTAGCATTTAGCATTGTCTGCCTCGATCCATCATTTGATGATCTATGGCATTTTGAGAAGAGAGTCCTGTTGGGTCTCACACCAATTGTAATAACTTCCCACCACTTAACCTAAAGAGAATTTAAGCAAGAAATAGTTAATGGTTTATCCAGCTATAGTGTCCTTGCTCGGAAGACTGGCATATTTCTCAAGGGCTATAAGCTCCAACTTTTTCTTTTTTTAATTATTGTGTGTTCCTACTTAATGTGCATAGCATATACATTTTTAAAGATCTGAATAATTTCTTCAAACATAAACTTTGGAATTATGCCAAAACAACAGAATCTCCCTTTGGAAACTAATATATCTATCAAAGTCAGTGACAGTGTCTTATTGATTTCTTAACCAGTGATTTTTTTATGCATGCATATTATAAATATATAACACATTCCCTTTTTCTTTTTATCATTTATTTTTTCACAAAGAAAAATTGTTTTTAGATTCAAATTATAATGTATTTTTAAAAATTTTACCTTTTACTGTTGTGTATGTCCTGTCTTATTTTTGCCTTTTCTGCATATTTATATGCTCTGCAAGTATATCTGCTATTTTTTCTCAGAACTTCTTTTAGGATTTTATGAAGATATGTTGCTTGTATTAAGATGACTAAACATGTATTTAGTACTGCTTGAATTTCAGATTCTATAAAAGCTTTGCCTCTTAGCTCTGACAGTTAGTCATGTTATTCTCTTATTAACTCCATCTGTACCTCATGCTGACGCTTTTGGTTTCCAGGATTTCTATGCTCCCATCATAGCATTTCTATGCTCCCATCATAGCTTCCATTAGTTTCTCAAGGATTTCCAGAGAGGGCCACATTTAGACCCTTCAAAGTTTACTTTTTAATATTTTTTCTTTCTTTTCAAGATGTCCTGGTTAGTTCACTGATGCAGATTAGAAACAGGCTGACATTCAGAAGTTAGTACTCAGGGAATGTGAGGACAGTTTTGCTAACTGAGTTACTTTTGACTCTGACAAAGTCTGTATAATATTTCTTCCAGAAAACAAAAGGAGTATTTGATTTGTACTCAGGGTAAAGCTGGATGAGACATAAGGCTAGAACCTAACTTAATAGAGATTCATTTCTGAGACAACGTGTTGCTCTGACTTGTGACACATCAAAAAAAAAATTACTATTTTCCAAAGAATTGAGAGCAGAAACACATTTGCTGGACTTCCAGGTGAATAAGGCTAGGCTATGATGGGAATATAGAGAAAAATATGACTCAGTTCTTGTTCTCAACTCTAGTTGAGGGAAGATCTTTGTAAATGAGATATAGTGGGAGTAAGTTAAGTGTCACACTCCTGGACATGTTGAAATAGTAAGTAATCTGATTCTGCAGAGTATGAGGAGGAAGGACAGAAGGATATTTGGCCTCAAATAAAGGAGAATATATACTTTCAGGCTAAGCACTAAGAGCTTTATTCTGCACTTTGGTGGAAACCACTGCACGTTTGTGGGAAGGAGATCAGTCAGAAAATCTCAATTTGTCATCATTATGTAGAATATACTAGAATGGGAAAGATTGGAAGAAGAGAATACTGGCAAGAGACTATTGTACCAACCAAAGAAAAGATGAAACATGATTTAGACAGTAGGGATATAGAAAAGGAAATGGATTAAAGAGATTTTATGAAGACAGAATTAACGAGATTGATCAATTATTTAAAAGGAAGAATAATTTTAATCAGAAACAGGCCTTTTTAAAAACTATACCAATTTTAAGTCTGTAAAAGTATGCCAGGGCCACTAGTGGCCCATGTTATGTATGTGTGGTATTCTCTTTCATTGCTTGTCTGAAACATTGCTTACTATTGTATTCCTGGATTTTTGATCCCTATTAGTCACATCCTTAATTTTCCATAGCCATGTAGGCACTATATTCTAATGATCTATCAGAAATTAACTAGTTAACTGATATTAGCCTCCAATTTGTTTCTCTATGACACTATTGTATGTTTCAAGTCTACTAGTCATGCAATAAAGGCATGGATTGATATTTTTAAAATATGAGCAGAAGAACACATGTTGAAATAAAATAATGACTTTACATTGGAAAATGTTGAAGTGTCAATATGACAAGCATAGGATGGAACATATTTGTGGATTCCATAAGAAGAGTTTTCAAATTCAAAAAGAAACACTGTCTTTTGATTTATAGCTTATATCTATATTTTTCCAGGATTATTTTAAAAATAAATCAAGGTTTTTGTAAACTGCCAATTATCTATTTAATTAAACATATATAATCTCTGAAAATGATCCCAAGAAACAAGCCCTATTGTGTCTTGTGAATGGTTATTTTGTGTAAATATGTATGACTGGCATTATTTTCTCTTGCTGTATGGAAAATTATATTCTCAAAGTATTATAATCTTATATATTCATTCATTCTGCATCACCAGTGATCTATATTCATTTAAAACACTCTCAGTAGTAAGATTTCACATAATTTCTCTTACTAATTTTTATATAGATGGTTACCAAATTAGAGCTTAATTTCATGTGGCTATCTTTAATACTGGCAACTGATATTTCAGTATAATTAAAAGGGAGGAAATGAGAATAAATAATTCATTTTTGTTGTTTAATGTTCATTTTTACTATCTAAAATTTATCCATTATTTGACTTCATTGTTTCATAAATTTTCATTGATTTTGTGCTCTGTATTTATAAAGAGAAATAGTGACAATGAATAAAAAAGAGAAAAAAAAAACTGTTACATTCTCAATTCCATTTAATTGAATATTGCCGAAAATAAAGTCTACCGGGCAGTGGCAATATTTATGATAAAAAAAAATTGACTGCAGTCAGACAAGAGAGTCAAATAAAAGGCATCCACATAGGAAAAGCAGTGAAATTATCTCTATTTGGAGATGATAATGATGCTATACATAGAAAATCCAAAGGAATCCACACACGCACACACACACAAAAACCTCCTGGAAGTAATAAATGAATACAGTAAAGTGGCAGCATACAAAATTGACATACAAAAATCTATAGCATTTATATAATCCAGTAGTGAAAAACTGAGACAGAATTGAAGAAAGAAATCCCATTTATAATAGCCACAAAACCAATAAGATATCTTGAAATAAACCTTACCCAAAATGCCAAAGATTTATACAAGGAAAACTATCAAACACTTAGAAAAGAAATAAAAAATGATACCAAAGAGAGGAAAACATCACGGACCAGCAGTTAGTGTAATGGCTATGTTGCTGAACTCCCATGTAGTCGACCATGGTTCGAGTCTCAGACCTGGTGGCTTAAACTCACACAGGGCGCGTGTGCGTGTGTGCCCAAGATCCTGAGAAGAGAATGGAGGAGAAGGGATAGTGGCATGGCTATCTCCCCTGGGGAGGGGGATGATTTCTCGCTTTCTATCTCTCTGTCTCCCTGTCTTTCTGGTGAGTGCATGCGCCCTATAGCAAAAACCTCTCCAAAAAAAAAGAAAAAAAGAATGGAAAAACATCTCAAGTACCTGGATTGTAAGAATTCATATGATCAAAGAACCAGCAGTTGGCTTAATGACTATGTAATTGGACTTCCATGTAGTTGACTGCAGTTTGAATCCTGGATCCAGTGGCTTAAACTCATGCAGGGCGCATGTGTGTGCTTGCCCGAGATCCCAAGAGGAGAATGGAGGAGAAGGGATTGCAGTGTGGCCATCGTCCCTGGGGGGTGATTTCTTGCTTTCTGTCTCTCTGTCTTTCTGGGGAGCATACGCACCCTATAGCAAAAAGTTCTCCAAAAAAAAAAAAGAATTCATATAATCAAGATGTCAATCCTACCCAAATTAATCTACAAATTCAATCCAATTCATTAAACTTCCTTAGATACTCTTCACAGAAATAGAAAAAAAAAATCATAAAATCTGTCTGGAATCATAAAATACTCTATCACCAAAGCAATACTGTGCGAGGGAAATAAAGTAGGAGGCATCTGAATTTCTAACCTCAAAACATATTACAAAGCTGTGATAATTATAACAGTATGGCATTGGTAGAAAGACAGACAAGTAGACCAGTGGAACAGAATTAAGAAACCCTAAATAAACCCCCAAATGTACAGCTAACAGATCCTTGACAAAAGGCACAGAAAATCCAGTGGGGAAAAAAATCTCTTCAGCAAATGGTGCTGTGAGAACTGGATATTGACTTACAGAAGAATCAAAGTGGATCTTTATCTCTCACCACTTACAAAAGTCAGCTCAAAATGGATTGAAGATCTAAACATAAGACCTCAAACTATGAAACTACTGGTAGAAAAGACAGGGGGAAAGTCTTGGAGAACTTGGAGTAGGCAAAGACTTCTTAAAGAAGACCCCCCCCCCAAAGCACAGGCAATAGTTTCCAAAATAGACAAATGTGACTATATTAGACTGAGAAGCTCCTGCATAGAAAAAAATAATAAATAAAATAATTAGAGTGAGTAGAAGAATATATTTGTAAGTTATACCTCAGATAAGGGACTAATAACCAGAACAGAGAACTCAAGCCGCTTACCCACAAAAAAATAATCAATTCAATTAACAGATGGGAAAATGAGCTGAACAGACAACTCTCCAAAGAATACATACAAATGGTCAAAAAACATATGAAAACATACTTGACATGTCTTATCATAAGATAAATGCAAATCAAGATTCAATGAGATACCACTTAACACCAGTCAGAATGGCTAAAATTTTTTAAAGTGTTATTTATTTATTTATTTATTCATTTATTTATTTTTAATTTTGACCAGAGAGGGACAGAGTGAGAGAGCAAGGTTGGGAGGAGGATGGGGACAGAGTGAGAAAGCAAGCTGCCAGTCTGAGACTTGAACCATGGTTGGCCATGTGAGAATCTAGCGTTCCCAACCACCACGCCACTTGCCGGCCCCATGGCTAAAATTTAAAAAGTAAATAATGATAAGTGCTGGCAAGACCATGCTGAAAAGGGAATTGTCCTACACTGTTGATGGGAATGCAAATTAGTATGACCACTGTGAAGAAAGGTGTAGAGATTTCTCAGAAACCTACAAATAGAGCTACCATATGAGCCAGCAATTCCACTCTTAGGTATTTACCCAAAGGATAGAAAAACGTTCAGTTGGAATAAACGCTTGCATATGCGTGTTTATTGCAGCATTATTTGCAATGCTAGGACATGGAATCAACCCAAATGTCCAAAAACAGATGAGTGGATTGAAAAAATGTGGCACATGTACTCTGTGGAATACTACTCAGTCATAGGAAAAAAAAATGAAACCCTGACATTTGATAATAAGTAGACAAATATGGAAGACTCAATGCTAAATGAAGCAAGCCAGAGTATGAAAGACGGACTTTATATGTCCCCACTTAATATATATCAAATGTCTGTACTCCATAGCAGAAACTGAAAGTTTAGAAGCTTTGCCCTATTTCAGAGTGAAGAAAATTCTTTGCTTAACTCGCTTTCAATTCAGATCAATATTATATTGATAAGCAGATGTCTCAGAGGCACTGAATATATGAATAACTGGTGACAAATTAAGATCCCCCCCTTAATGACCTCCTGGATTAAACAATACAAAGGAAAAGATTTGTTTTGATGGAATATACCAATAAACCATTTATGGTAATTATTTTGTTCAAACCTTTTGCAGACAGAAACCTGCAGTCTTTCCTTAGGGATAGGGAATTGATGTTCGAACTAAACAGATAATATTTGAGGATAGGGGCCTATTGCCATGTGTTTCACTCTGTGTGCTCCTTGGAGGGTCTGCCAATGTGTCTCTAAGGAGTTGAGTCTAAAGTTTTGTAATCCTCAGGCTGAAGTAATGTATTATTTCCTATATTCCTTAGCAGTGAACACCTGAACTACACTTTTTCTTTAATGCACACTACCTGAAAGTTTCTTTAATGCACACTACCAGAAAGTATTATCCCATGTGCTTCAACTGAAATACATATTTTTGCCAAAAAATGAACTATTGCTTTATAAAATAGACAAATAAACAAAAAAACAAAAGACAAAATACTCTGACCTTTGATTTGATGAAGATACTCCTGGCTATGTAATTACCTTTGCATCTTAATAGGTTCTCTAATATCTATACTTTCTCCTCCACTCCCCTCTTATATGATTGTTTTACAGTTAAAAAATCTCAGGAGTGGAGCCAGCAGGTATCATGGTGGTTAAGATGCTGGACTCCCACATGGTCAACCGTGGTTCAAGTTCTGGATCTGGTTGCTTGAAAATCACACTGTATCCCTGTATATACTTCCCTAAGATCCCAAGAAGAAAATGAAAAAGAAGACATTGTAGCATGGCCAGCCCCTCAGGGAGTGGTTTCTAACTTTTCCTCTCTCTGTTTCTCTCTCTGTCTCTTTTTATCTCTCTCTGGTGAGTGTGTATGCCCTATAGCAAAAAAAAAACAAAATAAATAAATAAATAAATGTCTACTGACCTCACTTATAAGTTGGAAAATCAGAATTACCGAACTTAAGAATTTAACGCCAACTAGTTGGAATTTATATCTGCTTGTATTTATCTATTTATCTATCTATTTATCTATTTATTTATTTATTTTTGCTATAGGGTGTGTGTGTTTGCCAGAGAGACAAACAGAAAGCAGAAAGTGAGAAATCATCCCCCACGGGGGACGGCCATGTCACAATTCCTTCTCCATTCTTCTCTCAGAGTTTTGGGCACATTCGCACATGCACTCAGCGTGAGTTTTAAGCTGCTGGGTCTGAGATTCGAACCACAGTCAACTACGTGGGAGTCCAGCAATGTAACCATTACACCATCTGCTGGTCCCAATTTCTTTATTTATTTTGACATATAATTGTACATATTTTAGAGGTTACATTATGGGTTTTCGATACATGTATATAATTCATAACAATCAAAATAGGGAAATAAACATATCCATCATTTCAAACATTTGTGTCATTACTCTGTGATTTGAACATTTTAAGTCTTTACTTCTAGCTATTTTGAAATATACACTGAATTGTCATGAATTATAACTATTCTAGTATGTTACAGTACTCTAGAACTCATTACACTTACCTACTTGGTCTCTTATATATGCTAATCAAGTTCTTTCTGTCTCTCTCACACACATACCCCCTACCCCAACATCTGGTATCTACCATTTCATTCTTTGCTTTTATGTAATCAAATCTTTTTACCTTCCAGTAATAAATGACTACAAGGGGAATTTGTCTCTCAATGTCCAGCATATTTTACTTAGCATTATTTCTACTCCCTCATTACATACTCATTATTTCTATTCCCTCCTATTACTGCAAATGACAGAATTTCATCCTTTTTGTGACAGATAATATTCCATTATGTGTATATAAATCATATTTTTCTTACCCTTTCCTTGATGGTTGGATACTTAGATTGATTCCATATCTAAGATCTTGTTAATAGTACCACAATAAGTGTAAGAGTACAGACATTTCTTTTTAAAACTGTATTGTATATTTTCCTTTATTCATGATAGATTCATGCATGTGATTGGAGAGGAGAGAGAGAGAGAGAACCTCCCAACGGGGCCTGGTCACACTGCAATCCTTCTTTTTTTCAGAGATTTTTGCCATAGGGCACATGCACTTGCCATAGAGAGAGATTGACAGACTGTGAAAGTGAAAGTGAGAAATCACCCACTGGGGAGGATGGCCGCGATTCAAGGCCTTCTCCATTTTGCTCCTGAAATCTTAGGCACACACGCACATGTGCCTAATGTGATTTTCAAGCCGTCAGGTCCCAGACTCTTAACTGTGGCCAGTCACGTGGGAGTCCAGCAATGTAACCACTATACCACCTGCTGGTCCCAATCCTTCTCTTTTCAATTCTCCATCCTGTCAGGATCCTGGGCATGCATGCTCATGCCCAGCATGTTGCTGCCAGGGCTTGTTTTACTCCTGCAGAATCATCCCAACATGAGTTGGCCACGTGGGATTTGGCTTCCTCTGCACAGTGCTTAACTACAATGCTACAAGGTTGGCCCCAGATATCTCTTCAACATACTCATTTCTTTTCCTTAGGGTATATATATCCGGTAGTGGGATTAATGGGATTAATTAAAGTAGTTCTATTTTTAGTTTTTTGAGAAACTACTATTACTATTTTTTTGTAATGGCTATACTAGTTTACATTCCCACCAACAGTGCATGAGAATTTCCTTTTCTCCACAACTCTGTCAGCACTTGTTATTCTTTGTTTTTTTGATAATAGCTATTCTAACTTGGATAACATGATTCCTTATTGTGGTTTTGATTTGCATTTCTTTGTGATTACTGATATTGAGCATATTTTTATGCACCAATTGGCCATTTGTATGTCTCATCTCATGAGCTATTTGCCACTGTTCTACCTCCTGGCACCTCCTTACAAACATTATAATTTTTTGTTGTTGTTTCTTTAAATAGCATTGACATATATTTTTAAGTTGATTTCTTTCTTCCATGAACAATAGAGACAGAATGAGAGAGAGATAGCACCTACAACAGGTTTTGACACCACTTTCTAAGCCCAACTTCAGCCAGCCTCAGATGATGGGCACACACATATACCTAGCATATTTAGGGAGGTCTCAAGATACAAACCTGGAACCTTCCCACATGAGTTTGCCTTGCAGATTATCATGTGTGTGTGGTTTTTTTTTAATTTTTTAGAGAGATATCTCTTCTTGGGATTTGGGGCACACAAGCACATGCACATGTGCCTGGCATGAGGTTTAAGCCACCAGGTCCGGGACTTGAACCGTGGTTGACCACATGGGAGTCCAGCGACATAACCATCACACCATTTGCTGGTTCCAGTATCATGTTTTACTCCTGCACCATTGTCCAGCCCCTGTCACTGGTATTTTGACAGGGATGGCATTGAATCTGTAGATTGCTTTGGGTAGTGTTGACATTTTAACAATATTGATTCTTCTGATCCATGATCAAGGGATGTCTTTCCACTTTTTTGTGTCTTCTTTAATATCTTTCATCAGTGTTTATAGTTGTTATCGTAGAGCTCTTTCACCTCTTTGGTTAAATGTATTCCTAGTTGTTTTATATTTTTTGTAGTTATTATAAATGGGATTGCATTCTTGATTTCTTTTAGACCTATTTTTTATTAGTATACAAGAATGCTACTGATTTTTGTATGTTTATTTTGTATTCTACAGTTTTACTGAGTTTGTTTATCAGTTCCAAGATTGTTTTGGTGTATCCTTTAGGTTTTTCTCTATGTATGATCATGTTATCTGTAAACAGAGATAATTTGACTTCCTCCTTTCCAATTTGAACACCCTTAATTTCTTTCTCTTGCCTAATTACTTTAGCTAAGATTTCCAATACTGTGTTAAATAGGAGTGGAGAAAATGGACATCCTTACCTTGTTACAGTTCTTAGAGGAAAAAGCTTCCAATTTTTCCTCATTTACTATGATGCTAGCCATGGATTTGTCATATATGGACTTTATTATGTTGAGATATGTACCTTCCATACCTCATTTGTTAAAGGTCTTAATTACAAAGGGATATTGTATTTTATTGACTGCTTTTTCTATGTCAATTGATATAAAACTATGGTTTTTATCTTTCATTTTGTTGATGTGATGTAGTGTGTTTATTGATTTGTATATGGTGACCTACTCCTTCACCCCTGGAATATATCCAGCTTCATCATGATGTATGGTATAATGGTGGCCTAAAAAAAATGATATTGAGAGAGCACAGTATGAGTTGACAACAATAATAATAAAATAGAATTAGAACAATCATAACAATATATCATAATAAAAGCTATGTAAATGTGGTTTTTGTTGCTCCAAAATTTTTTTTTTCTTGAGACAGCATCTCACTCTGACTCAATCTTCCTGACTCATCTTCAGAGTACCTAGGCTTTAAGGGTGGGCCCGGAATCAAACCTGGGATTCCCAAGTGGCCTCAGTCAGCCGAGCAGATGAGCAGCTCCGACTGGGTTCCCAGCGAGCCACGGGGATTGGGCCTACGATATCCTACTGCACTGTACTCACCTAGTTTCAGACCACGGTTGACCGCGGGAAACCGAAACCACAGAAAGTGAAACCAGAGATAAGAGGGAACCACTGTCTTCCTGGCATCCATGTGAACACATCTGTCACCCTGCTGTCCCCTGGAGTGGGTTTGAGATTTCCATGGGACAGATCTAAAAATCCCTGGGGAGTTTCGAGAGATTCTAGGGTGCATCCAGGCCTTTTTGAGTAATGTCTAAAACCCCAGGGGATGTATTCTGGGCCCCTGGGAGCTTGTTTGGGCTCTTGGTTTTTTGGTTTTTTTTTTTAGTTCTTATTTATTTCTGCTTTTTTGTTATTTTTTTTTCTTCTACTACTTTTGGGCTTAGTCTTTTCATATTTTCTAGTTCTTTAAGGTACATGATCAGGTTGGTTACTTGTCATTATTCTATTTTTTAGACTATTGCTACAAAGTTACCTCTGAATACTGTATTCACTGTATTCCATAGGTTTTGTTTGGTATGCCATGTTTTCATTTTCACTTGTTTCAAGAAAATTTTTAATTTCTGGGACCAGCAGTTAGTGTAATGGCTATGTCGCTGGACTCCCATGTAGTCAACCACGGCTCGAGTCCCAGAGCTGGTGGCTTTGCTTAAACTCAAGCCAGGCACGCGTGCGTGTGTGCCCAAGATACCAAGAGGAGAATGGAGGAGAAGGGATTGTGGTGTGGTCATCCCTCCTGGGGAGTGATTTCTCGCTTTCTGTCTCTCTGTCTTTCTGGCGAGCCCACATGTCCTATAGTGAAAAACCTCTCAAAAAAATTTTTTAAAATATCTTTCTTAATTTCTTCATTTACCTAGTAGTCACTCGGGAACATGTTTAATTTTCATGTATTTGTATACTTTCCACAGTTCTTATTGTTGATTTCTAGTTCTATTCCATTGTGACTAAATAAGATACTTGATACGACTTCTATTTGTTTACATTTTTGATGCTTGTTTTATGGCCTGATATATGATCTCTTTTTTTCTGTCTGATTGAGTTATTTTAATAGCTCTGTTTTCAAGTTCACAGTTTTTCCTCTGCTAGACCTAGCCTATTGTTGACTCTCTGAATTGTATTTTTTTAAATTTAATATATTAAATTCTTCACCTCCAGGATTGCTATTTGATTCTTTTCCTTTTTAGGAGAGGTTTTTGCTATAGGGCACATGCGCTCGCCAGAAAGACAGAGAGAGACAGAGAGACAGAAAGCTAGAAATCACCCCCCAGGGGGGATGGCCATGCTGAAATCCCTTCTCCTCCATTCTCCTCTCGGGATCTTGGACACACACGCACACACACCCTGCGTGAATTTAAGTCGCCAGTTCTGGGACTCGAACCGCAGTCGACTACATGGGAGTCCAGCGATCTAGCCATTATGCTAACTGCCGATCCTGCTATTTGATTCTTTTCAAAGGTGTATAAATTTTTGTCGAATTTCTCATTTATATTACAAATTGTTTTTCTTATTTTATTGAGTTTTTAATCTGAATTCTCTTGTATCTCGTTGAGTTTTCTTTACTTCATTTCAGCCAATAGACTAAAAAGGATTCATTGATTTTTTTTCTTTAAAATAAAATTGCTAGAGCGCACATATATTTGAGAGAGAAAGAGAGAGAGAAGAAGTGAGAAAGCACTCCTCAAGGGGGTTGGTCAACATATCATTCCCTTCTCCTCCATATCCCTCTATCCCTCTCAGTATTTGGGGCATATATGCACATATGTCTGGTGCATTTTTCAATCCACTGAGTTTGGGACTCAAACCATGCAATTGGCCATGTGGGATCCAGCCACCTTAACTACCACTCCACTGGCTGATGCACTGAGTTTTCTTAAGGGCATTATTTGAACTCTGTATCAAATATTTCTTAGATTTTTCTTTTTTTCTTTTCTTTTTTTTTTTTTTTTTTTTTTTTTTTTTTGGTTTGTAGTCTGTTACTAGTAAATTATTGTGCTTCTTTGGAAGACTCTTACTTTATTTTTCTTTATCTTTTTCATGTTTCTTGTGTCACTGTGTTGATATATGAGCATCTGGTGTAATATTAGCCTCTTCTTATTTTATAGAGTATCTTTTGTAAGTGAAGTTCTATAGATTAGTTGGATAGTGTGCTTTGAACTTAGTTATTTTGGGTTTAGCAGTATATACTCTGTACATCTTCAGCTGGAATCTTATGTTGACTGTGTCTGAGAGTGCCTTTGTGACGAGATCACTACTGTTTGTAGATGCACTGATGCTGCTTTGTTGGGGATTAGGGTTTCTGGAGTGTAAACTAGGTCCCCTTGCTCCTGGTTGGGGAGCACACAGTGAATAGGGAGCCCTCAGTCAAGGAGGTATCTCAGAGACAGTGGCTGTAGCATGTACCAGTTGTGAGGTGCTAGTGACCTTAGTCCCTGAGTGGGATGTATGCAGTTCATGGAAGTCCTGTCAGATGAAAGGATGAGGTCATGATCAGGAGATGATATATCACCTGGGCTGATGCCTCCAGGCTCTGAATGAAGTATACATAATGTGTAGAGGCTATGTTGATTCAGGGGACAGTGTTACCAGTTGTGTGAGTAAGAACACCCAAGCCAGTGTTTTCAGAACCTCAATGAGGCAAGTTCAGTGTGTGAAAGCTATATCATGTGAGTGGGCATGGCCATGCAGGACTGGTGGGGGCAAGGTTCATTATTGTATTACTTTTCTGGGTTAGTGTCCATGCAAGGAACCCAGGAAGCTCCCTGTACTGTCTTTGAGATCTGTGTTGACTTTTTGGCTCTCCTATAGGTGGGACTGCAGCCATCTGAGAGAATGGGGGATGCTGGGAATACTTTACTTACGCCTTTCCTACAGTGAGGAGCTCCCCTCAGGTCACACCTGGCCCAGGACTTTTTCTCTTTCTCTATGCTTCCACCTCAAGTCTCTGTATATTAGAGATTTCTTCTCACTTCCCTGCTATATTCTGGTGTTCTGTTCTCAATCTTCTACAAAGTGTAAGAATTTATCAGTATGTGGGACCATCAGTTGGAGTAATGGCTATGTTGCTGGACTCCCATGTAGTTGACCGCAGTTCGAGTCCCGGACCCAGTGGCTTAAACTCACACCGGGTGCATGTGTGTGCCCAAGATCCCGAGGAGAATGGAGGAGAAGGGACTGCGGCATGGCCATCCCCCCGGGGGGTGATTTTTTGCTTTCT
>NW_006202806.1:1652176-1655184 GCF_000334495.1 Tupaia belangeri chinensis
TTCTTTGGGTTTTTTTTTTTTTTTTTTTTTTTTTACTTCTCCATTGAGAGAACTTTTCCAGGTATCCCTAGTTAGTCATCTTCTTTCTGTGATAGCATGTGCTTTCTTCCAGTTTGAAAACAGCACTACTTTACAAGCAGTAGTACAGATTTTGGGGCATGGCTTCTTTGCCTATTTAAATCTATAGTATGTGCACAAAAGCACTAGAATAATTAAACAATTTAGTAATCATATCATGCCACAAATTAAGTAAGAACTACAGACTACCTTATTATATTTTACTAGAGAGTCTAAAATTTGAAAGCTTATTTTTTTAAAAAGATAAGTGAAGTGGGGGGCATTGCACTCTTTATTTCACAATGAGATGTCATCTCAATTGTGATGCTATGAAGACTGATAAAAGTTAGGAGTGTTAGGTGAAAGTCAAAGTGTAATTTTGTCCCATGCTAAGTATTTGTGTAATCTAAGCCATTGATTTAGAGAAAACTTAAGACAGAACAAGTTGGGTCTTCAAAGAGATCACTGTAATGATGAGGTTTTGTTTTATTGTAAGATTCAAAAATCAACATGATTGAATTCATCTTGCACTCTTAGTCCATCATTTTAATTTCTATGAACATTCATCATCTAAATCAAATGAGACTTACCAAGCTTCAATCTTGACTGGAATCCAAAGGAAGATCCTTGTGCCAGGTGATATTATAGGCTTATGTTAAAATAATTTATTATTTGTATTGATTAAAAGGATAGTTCATACCTGAAGGATTTTAGTGGGTAGGGACTCATTCTAAGAATGAGAATTCAGAATTTATTTTATGGAAAACTTTTTAAAATAATCATAACATATAATATTTAAATTCAAAAACATTATAATCATCAATAAATGTCAAAAACTCAAATGGCAATGTGTAGAGAAGCAAGGGGCATACATTCATCCATTCATTCACTCATTCGTCCAAATTCATTATTTGCCAGACTCTGTTCCCAGTAGAAAGCATCTGGCAGTAAACAAATAAATAGATATCTATACTCTGGTGCTTACATATAAATAGGGGAGACAAACAGTTAACAAGATAAATTAGGTAGAAAGATATATGGCAAAAAGTGTCAAGGAAATGAAGAGGAAGAAAGCCTGGTACAAGTGGTCATAGTAGAGGGTGTAATGTAAACCTGAAGGAAGAGTATATGCTAATCAAATTGTAAAGAAAAAGAATCAAGGTGTAACAATTTTCTTGCTAAGTTCTAAACATTATAACAAAGCTTTAAGAATAAAATGATGATAACAATTATAGTCAGAGAGATAGAAAAAAATATTAACACTGGACTGGCGCCAGCAGATGGCATAATGGCTATGTCACTGGACTCCCATAGAGTCGTCCGTGGTTCGAGTCCCGGACCCAATGGCTTAAACTCACTGCAGGCCCATGTGTGTGCATGCCCAGGATCTGGAGAGGAGAATGGAGGAAAAGGGATTGCGGTGTGGACATCCCCCCCGGGGGATGATTTTTCGCTTTCTGTCTCTCTGTTTCCCTCCATCTTTCTGGTGAGCACATGCACCCTATAGCAAAAATCTCTCAAAAAATATTCTTAATACTATATAAAATACAGACTTTTTTTAGAGGACTTTTAGGCTCACAGCAAAATTGAACAGAAAGTGATGATATTTCCCACATACACCTGGCCTCCACACATGAACAGCCTCCCTCACAATTGACATTCCCACCAGAGTGGTAATTTTGTTAAAATTGATGAACCTACATTGACACATTATTATCACCCAGAGTCCACAGTTTACATGATTAACTCTTGGGGTTGTACATTCTGTGCATTTTGACAAATGTTTAATGACATATATCTACCATTGTACTATGATACAGAATAGTTTCACAATTGAAAAAAAGGTCAGTTTAGGAAATAATTTATATGGAAGTGCAAAGATCTTCAAATAGTAAAATTAACTCTGAAAATGAAGAGAATTGGAGGACTTAGACTATTTTACTTCAATATTTACTATAGAACTAGTGAAATTAAGAAAGTGTAGTATGGGACCAGCAGATGGCATAATGGTTACATCGCTGGACTCTCACATAGTTGACTACAGTTCAAGTCCTGGACCTGGTAGCTTAAAACTCATGCCAGGTGTGTGTGTGTGTGTGTGTGTGTGTGTTCCCAAAATCTGAGAAAAGAATGGAGGAGAAGGGACTGTGGCATGACTATCCCCCTGGAGGATGATTTCTCACTTTCCCTCTCTATCTCTCTCCAGAGAATAGACATACCCTCTGACAAAAATCAGTACAGAATCGGGGGCCAGAGGTGACATGGTGGTTAAGGTACTAGACTCCCCGCCATGGTCGACTGAAGCTTGAGTCCTGGACCCAGTGCCTTAAAATCAAACCAGGAACATACTTGTATGTGCATACCCCAAATCTCAGGAGGAATATGAAGAAGAGACTGCACTGTAGCCATCCCCCCTGGGGAGATGATTTCTCACTGTCTCTCTCACTGTCTCTCTTTATGTCCTGCAGGCATGTGTCCTACGGGAAAAATCTTCAAAAAACAAAGAAAAAGAAAAACAAACAAACAAACAACTGCAGTCTTTCACAAAAAAAATAAATAAAAGAATAAAGAAAGTGGAACTTGGGCATAAAGATAAATAACAGAACAAAACAGAGCTCAGAAAAACACTCCCACTTATAAGATCAATTGATCAAACCCCAGGCAGCAGGATATTTGAAAGAGAAAAGTGTATTCTTTTCAACCAATAGTGATAGAACAACTTCATATACATACAGAAAAAATAAACCTAAGATCATACCTCATACCATACAAAAACATTTGTTTATATAGATTACATGCCTGATAATATTAAATTTCTAGAAGAAAAAAAATAGAATATCCTCACAACCTTTGAGAAGGGTAAGCACTAATTATAAAAAATTCATAAAATGGACTTCATTAAAAATAGCAACTTCCTTCCCCCAGGACCCGCGCCGAGCAAGGCGGCGGCG
>NW_006202806.1:1655912-1665061 GCF_000334495.1 Tupaia belangeri chinensis
GGGGGGGGGAGGAAGGTATGGAGGGCAACCATGGATGCCAGGGACAATGGGGGAGGAAGATGGGAAATAGCAGAGGGTGGGGGATGGGGAATCAGGGATGGCAAGACAAAGGGCAAGGTATGCAGGACGTAAGAATTGGAAAATTATTTGCTGAGAACATGTATGTGGATGTGCTTGATTGAGACAATGCACAGTGTATTTTGGATGGAAAATTCATTTGTGTGTTGTGATGGTGTAAAGTGAATTAATAAAAAAAAAATAGCAACTTCTTGAGACCAGCAGTTAGCGTAATGGCTATGTCGCTGGACTCCCATGTAGTCAACTGCAGTCCATGTCCTGGACCCGGCAGCTTAAAACTCATGCCGGGTGCGTGTGTGTGTGTGCCCAAGATCCCGAGAGGAGAACAGATTGTGGCGTGACCATCCCCCGGGGGGGGTGATTTCTCGCTGTCTGTCTGTCTATCTCTGTCTGTCTGGCGAGCACATGCGCCCTATAGCAAAAACCTCTCCAAAAACAAAAAAAAAAAAGAAAGAAAAAAATAGCAACTTCTTTTTCCACCATTTTTTTGAACTTCTCAAAGGTCATGCACACGCTCCAGAGAGAGACAGAGAGATAGACAGAGAGCGGGAGAAAGCATCCCCTCTAATGGAGTATGACCATGCCACAATCTCCTCCATTTTTCCATCATGTTGGGATTTGTGCCTATTATGTCTTCAAAGTCACCAGGCTGGGATTCAAACAATGGTTGGTTATGTGGATCCAACTCCCTTAATAGGTAGTCTATGGAGCCAATCCCAAAATAGCAATTAGTGCTCAATAAAAACATTCTGAAAATCAAGAGTTAAATGTGCTATAGACTGAGAAAATGTTTGCAAAATGTACATTTGACAGAACATCAAAAGACTTCTACAACTCAGTAATATGAAAATAATAAAACCAATTATTAATGGCCAAAATATTGAAAGACTTTACCATGTATTTTAAATGAAGGATACATGGATGACCAATACAGAGAAGAAAATGTGCTTTATATCATTAATATTCATGCAAATACAAATATACCATGACATAAAATGTAGAATGACTAGTATTAAGAAAATCTGCCACTCTTTGTTGGCATTAGAACAACTCAATTTATCACATCTAAATTGAGTAGTGTAAAATGGTGTAACTATTTTAGGAAATGGTCTGGCAGTAAGTTAAGCATATTGTTTCTATTTGACATACTTCCTGGTATTTATACATGAAGGGTAGAAACATATGTATAGAAAAGACTTTCAGAAGCATTTTTTAGAATATCCCAAATCTGGAAACAATCCAACTGTCAACCAAAATAATAGATTTTTAAAATACATGACTTATCTAGCCAATGGAATACCACTTAGTTTCAAAAGAAATGAACTATACAGAACATCATAGGCAAACCTGAAATAATAATCAGAGTTTTTCAATTTTAAATTTAATTCCTTTTTTTTTTTTCTATAGGGTGCATGAGGTCACTAGAAAGGAGTAATGGGGAGAGAGCGAAGGAGAGAGAGAAAAAATGAGAAAACACCCTGCAGAGGGGATGGTCATGTGCAATCCTATCTCCTCCATTTTTTACTCCTATCAGGATTATGGGCACATCCGGTGTGTTTCTCAAGCCACTGGGTCTGGGAATCAAACTGTGCAGTCGGCCATTTGGGACCAAGCTTCTTTAACCACTATGCCACTGACTGGCCTAGTGTTTTTCAATTTGAAGCAATTTTGTTTTGCCCTCTCCAGTGACACTGGCAATACTAGGAGACATTTTGGTGTTACAACAGTAATGATCTGTCTCAATGTATTAGTTGTGCTGCTAAGAGATACTCTGCATTATACTGAGCTAATGAAGGCAGACACAAGATATTTTTACCTATTTTTTTTTTTTTGGTCATAGGACCTGTGCACTTGCTGGAGAGAAACAGAGAGGGACAGATAGAGAGAGGGAAAGTGATGAATTATCCCCCAGGGAGGATGACCATGCTGCAGTCCCTTTTCCTCCAGTCTCACCTCAGGATTTTGGGCATGCATACACATGTGCTCAGCCTGTTGTTCAGGCTGCTGGGTCATGGCTTGAACCACAGACTTGGCCATGTGGGATCCAGTGCCTTAACAACTGTGTCACCTATTGACCTGAAATGTTTACTTTTTTCAGGGGACTAGGGGGCCAAAATCCCAAGAGGAGAATGGAGAAGAAGGGATTCCATTGTGGCCATATCCCGTAGGGGCTGATTTCTCACTTTCTTTCTTTCTGTCTCCCTCTGGTGTGCACTCCTACACTGTGGCAAAAACTTAAAAAAAAAGAAGAAGAAGAAGAAGAAAGAGGAGAAGGAAGAGGGAAGAGGAAGAAGAAGAAGAACAACAACGAGAATTTACTTCTTTAAAGGATAGGACATGGATCCACTAGGAATGCTTCTGAGGTGAGGGGAACATTCTATATTATCAAATGAAAATTAATGTGATCTTAGGTAAGCAGAGACTTCATTTGAAAGCATTATTGCAAGAACGGAAGGAAGGCATTATCACAGTGAGACATTAGAATTATAAAATCTGCAAGTGTCTCAAAGGTTAGTTAGAAAAGGCCTTTTCTTTTCTAGAGAGAAGTAAACAAAGCTAAAGCCAGAAAGAACCAAGTGAGGGAAAATGGACGGAGAGTGTTGTGCCTTGGATAGAAGATCAGAAAACTCAGCCTGTTCTCAGAGGGGGGTGTAAAGGAGAGGCTCTATGCTGGTCCAGGGTAACAGGGAAGGAAAGAAACTAAACCAATGTTTAGTTCACAAGCACATTGACTCCATCAATAAGTAGGAACAAATCCGTCTGACTAATCATTTATGAGGCAAACAAAGGAAATTTTGAGGGTCTATGTTTGGCCTTGTAGGTAGACGGAATATCCATGAGTGTTATCTAAGTCAAATGGGAAAGAGAGTTTCTTTGCAGTAAATCACTTCCTTCAAACACAAATGTGTGGGGAGAGTTCTTCTCATTGCAGTTGCTTATAGGATCACAGGTCCTGGATACAATTCAACATTGTCAGTATCTCGATAGCTATATAGATTACACCCATGTATGCTATTGTCAAAGCTCATCAACCTGTTCAGTTAAGATCTGTATTTTATTGTTTGCAAATTTTATCTTTAAAAAATATAGCTTTTCACACAGACATGACAAAGAAAAAAATCATTTTAGTAAATATGATTGCCTAGGAAAAAATGGTCTTTTAAAAATCAAATCTTGGTGAAGCACACCGACTATGAAAGAGAGATATTTTATGTCCCTACTTAGTATATACCGAAATGTCCGCACTATATGGCAGAAATATTAGAAGATATAAATGCATGGAAAATGATTCTGGCTACTAGATACAGTATGGGAGGATGGTGGGAAATGGGGGAGGGTGAGAGGAAGGGAATCAAAAGGAAAAAGAAGCAAAACATTTAATGATACAAAAATGGAAAATTATCTGTTGATTATAACATGATAATATCTTTAGTTGGACTAATATACAGTGTATTCACGCTGGGAAAATTCATTGTACAAGCTGTGGTTGAATGTATAAAAAATCGAATCAAATCAAACCTTGGGCCAGCTAGTTGTATGATGGTTGAGGTGTCTGGATCCCACATAATGGACGGCATGGTTCAAGTCCTAGACCCAGTGGCTTGAGAAACACATCAGGCACATGTTTGTACCCCAAATCCTGAGAGCAGAGTAGAGGAGAAGGGATTGTGGCATGGCCATAGCCCCTGGGGAGTGCTTTCTCACTTTCTTCTTTCTCACTGACCCTCTGGAGACTATATTTGCCTCTAGCAAATTAAAAATAAAATAAAATAAAATAAACCCTGAAATTTTTAATTTCATAATCCATGTGAGTATTTTGTAGATTTGGATTGTTTCTAGTTCTTGGCCTAGTTTTCTTTTCTAAGGCAAATCAATGAATTCTAAAACTCTACATCCATAATGAATAAAAGGCTTATGGGGTGGGGGCTTAAAGGTTGTAACCCAGGAAACACACATTCAGGTACAACTGAAAAAGTATCTCAAAAAGTTGAGCAGAATAGGTTGATTTTTTGGACAGAGAAGGGTAGAAGAAAGCATAGACAAAGTACAAGAGCAAATTGTTATTTTTTGTGAAGTTACTGTCCTTATAAGGTGGGACAGGGAGACAGAACAACAGGAAAATAACCTGAGTAGTTAACATCAGGTTCTTTTGTGTAAAGGTTACAACAAAGGGAACCTCATTATCATATTGGTTGAAACTGGCCACTTTGGAAACTAGGCTTTTATCTCTCCTGATTTCTCTGAAGGTCAGATAACAACTCAGTTTTGGCATGGTGACATGGAGACATAAATGATTCCATTTTGGTTTTTAGTGTGGTCTGTTGAACTTAGTATAGGAGTTCAGTCCAAAACCATGCCTCCCTACAATTTTCATTTAACAGGCAGCACCAAATAGTAGGAATATGATGTGTATTCATGTGTGTGTATTGTGTGTATATGCATTGTGTGTATGTGTAGTTTGCGAAAAGGATATATAACATTTTCCATTTTAACGATTTATAAGAAAAAGATCAATTGTTATCTAGGAGATGTTATGTTTTTTGACAGTCTATTTTTCTGGAAATTTGCAAGTTGTCTCTGTATAAAAAAAATTCTTATGGAAGATGATTATACATTGACAAAACAGGGTTAGCTGGGACTTTTGTGAAAAATCATAATCTATATTCTGCATTTGTATTGAGGCCTGAATTATCCATGCTGATTATCTGCTTTGATCTACATTTCTAGGTAATTTTTTTCACTGTGGATAACTTCTTTCCATTCTGATCATACTCACATAAGTAAACTGATGGGCCACCCTCCTGACCTACATGATTATTTTGCCTGTATTTATGATGTGTGCAGTTTATTGCATGATTAGTCCAGCTGTGACCAACAGAGCAGATTTTGAAGATGGAATTATTGAGTCAGCTGTGTCACAGTCTGCACATATAAAGACCCAGGCCATGTGGTGTTCATTTTTTACCCTTGGATCCCATATTATTTTTTTTTCTATTTATACTAATGAAAGAAATGGACAGTTAATTCCCAGTTCATTGTATATTGTGAGAATACAGTAAGTATTTTAAGCTAAATGTTTCATTTGGTGTTATATTTTTATAAATAATTATGACCCAATTACATATTTTTGCATTAATAAAACTTTGAATTAGTATAATTTATATGTAGTTCATTTTTTACTCTAATAATATATTATTTCAATCCCAGTTTTTCCTTTTTATTAACACTATGATGATTTCCTTTGTGAGAATTTAAAAGATAAATATAATCATAGGATTTATAACTTGAATAATGGATTTTTTTCCCCTAGATTTTCTAAGCAAAAGCTTTACTCTTTAAAGGAACACTTCATATGCTAATTCAAAATTTAAGGCATTTCTCCATGTTATTTGACTACTAAATAGTTTTGTTGCAGTTCCTCTTGCACTAACAGAGATTATATTTCTCCTTGTAATGTACTTGATGGAGCCAGGAAGATATATACTCTTTGTTTAAAAAAATTATTATTCTTAACATTATTGTTATGTTCATATGTTTACATTCTTTCAGGTTTTATTTAATAATGGATTTCATAAAGAAAGGGGGTTATCCTTAAAAGTTAAATATGTTTTAGCATTTTCCATTTTCCCACTACGGTTTTCCATTACTTTTATACAGCTACTGTATTTATAGCCAGAGTGAAGATTGATGTGGGTTCAGGTACACTGATGATTACAATTGTACAGAGCAAGGGGTTTTCAACTCGCATGAGATTTCAGTCATCCTGTTAGTTGTTCCTTCCTATGGGTATAAACTCTCTCTAACTGGAAAATTTGAGCTTCTAACCATACATGAATAATGTTCCAAACTATAAAATTATGATGAATCCATAACTGTGTACAACTTTGTAAAATGATGCTGATGTGCACTTGGTAGTCAGGTTCATTCATGTCTGAACTCAGATTGGACATAAGTCATCCTAAAGAAGGAGTCCACAGGAGAAAAAAAGGTGAAGAAGGACATATTCTATTTGGATTGCTGGCCTATATTTGTGAACTCCCTGGATAACAGACATTTCCTTAGGAGTAAGAGATTCTTTTAATTTAGTTAATAAGTACTCTTTGCACTTTATGGACTAAATCATATACATACCCAACGGCTTAACTTCAATTTACATTGCAAGTCTGCAGCAGGGAAAAACCCAAAACTCTATGGTCGATGGTTCTGATTTCTAACACCATGGCATAGTCCGTATCAACAGGAGGTAAAAATCTATACTGCTCTTTTTCAAATTTCAGAGATCAGTGGGACATAGAAAAATATATGGAGCTTTGTAATTTTTTCAAATTATTTTCAGATGCTGAAAGATGAAACCCGGGTATTATGGCCTCTGTTAAAAGATGCACAATAATGAATCTTTACATACACAAAGAGGACTAAGGGTAATTGAGTCTGTAATAACATGTACAATGGATTTCCTGAAAATGGAGGTGCAGAAAGAGAGATGAGTTATATTGAAGGAAAGAAAGAATTTAGCAGATTGCTTTGGAGCCTGCTAAAGGTTCAGTTTCAAAAGAATTTGTAATTATCTTTCACACGAACCTAAAATGAACACATGTCAAACATATTATTTAATTCATTAATTAACAGGGGAGCCAGTAACTAGTATGTTGCAACTAGTTCAAAGGAGACTAAAAAATCCACACTTACATAAGCAGTAAGTGATGCTGAAATACATTTATAATGAGATGTGAAAGTGGTTCCTAGGGGGAGAAATCAATTGCTTTTTTAGTGGACAAAATTTATTTGCATATCTGTGGACAGGCATTTGTATTGCTATCAGTTTTCTACAACTAACAGAGTTGTAAGAGTTTAAAGACTAGGAAGGGCAGAGCAGAGTAACCTCATGTTATCAGAAAATCCAGAAGTATGTGCCTAAACAATGCATGATTTTTCTTTGACGACACTCAGCAGTCTTTTGAACCTATATCCTGAGATTGCTTACCAAGGGGAAAGAAAAATACCTGTGAGAGAGGTTTTAAAAACTTTTATAAACAAAGATCAGTCCTTGAATTTAATGTTATTTGATAGAAATTTCTTTAGGATTCCAAACTGTGTGTAAAATATGCTACCTGCACAGATGATGTAAGCAAGTGAGGGTTTTTTTTTTTTTGTAATTAAAGAATGCAGGCTGAGTTGCACATCTGCACATAATGAAGCAAAAGAAAGTCAATAGCGATAAAATGTGAGATCTCTAGAACTCTAGTTTGTCAGTGAAAAGTACTGGAAACAAGAATTTACCATGAGAATAAAGGTTCTGGGGTATTTGCATAAATCTGCTCAGGAAAAGTGAATTTCTCATAAAATTAGGCTTGAATAAATTACATATAAATATCAAAGATAAGAATGACCTTAATTGCCATCTGAGTTTCAGTGCATCTTTTGTTAGCTATTTATACTGTTCACCAGTGCCTTGACAAAACCCTTAGTACGGAGTGACTAAGATAGCCTTCTTTCTGCCCCAGGTTCTTTTTTTTTTTTTTTTGAGAAAGATTTTTGCTATAAAGCACCTGTACTCGCTAGAGAGATACAGAGAGACAGAAAGAGAGACATCACCCCATGGGGGAATGGCCATGCTGCAATCCCTTCTCCTCCATTCTCTTCTTGGGATTTTGGGCATGCCCACACTTGTGCCTGGCATGTTTTAAGCTGCTGGGTCTGGGACTCAAACTGCTGTCAACTACATGGGAGTCCAGCGACATAAACCAGGATGCCATATGCTGATGCCTCTGCCCCAGTTTCTATTTCACCATTCTGTTTAACCATATCCAACAGCATCTTCCTATTTATGCTTCCCTGGGTGCTACAAATTATATTATTCCAGATTGAAAGCTTCTCTAGGTACACTTCCCCATTACTTAAATTTCTTTACTTCTGGAGTCATTTCTTGTATTTCAAGCAGCAAAGAAGTCATTTGCCCTTGGGAATGAACTTGTATATACCAGTTGATCTGACACTTTGCTGGTTTTATTATTATTTTTTTTTGGTGTGTGTGTGTGTGTGTGTGTTTTACCCATTATAATTGTGTGTGTGTGTAGGTGTGTGCATGTGTATATCACGTTATAAACTACCTTGTAGAGCTGCTAGATGGTAATAATATTTGATTCCCTGACTCTACCTGTCTTGTTTATTGCTATGTCCCCAGTGCACATAGAGCCTAACATACAACGTGTGCTCAAAAAATACTAGTTTTGTAAATGCATGAAGTAAAGGGTTAGAACCAAAAGTTGTTTACAAAGTTAGCTCCAGGGAATTGGATAACAGCTAGTGCCAAAAAAGATTTTATTTTTCTCTTTCTGTTAGACAGTGGACATAAGTATGCTTAAGGAAAATGAATCAATTAATAAACTTGAAGCTGTCCTTCTTTATGACTTTTTAATATATCTACCCCTTTTTATACTTCAAGATGACATTGCAGATACTTTACTAAAATATCTATGTTCAGCATTTTTTTCAGCACATGTGACAAATAGTCTATATCTCTCATGTCCGAAGGTTGTCAAGTAGTGTGAGCATAAAGCTAATTAGGCCAGTTTTCTGGCACTATAGATCATGACATCAGTGTAACTTAAAAAAAGGAAAAGTATATGAAGTGCTGAATTTCAGTACATTAAGAGTACAAACAACAAATTGATTCTTACTAGCACACTGATGGCTTTTCAGAATAATCCTCTCTCATCCTCAAATATTAGCACACATCACATTCTTTTACACCTAAGAATGAAGAATATTAATTTGACACACATTTATGTCAAAAAAAATGCACAGCATAATTTTGCCTCTTAGCAATATGAGCCAAATTTCTCTTAATGTCTTATCCATTGCTAAATCACATTTCTAGTAGGGCATAATTAGACCTTTTCTTCTCCCATGAAAGATGACAAAAATCCAGAATTTTGAATTTTCCCATTGATTACCACCTACATTCTAGTGAAAAACAATATGGTGGCTTAATATTGTCAAATGGGAAAAAAAAAAAACTTGATTTATAGCTTTATAAGTCATCGCAGCTCTGGTAATACCAGCCTATT
>NW_006202806.1:1665074-1670350 GCF_000334495.1 Tupaia belangeri chinensis
GCTGTCCTATACATAGACAAATTAGTGTGCTTGGTATTGGGTCAGATTAATTGAACACAGTGATGTTGAATTTTGACTCTCTAGTCTCTGAACAATCACAGTAGATTTCCATGGTAATTTGCCATCAAAATAACAAAATCAGTTTATGAGATCAGAGGGAAGATAGACCAATGATCATAGAACCCACACTTCTATGTGTTAATTAAAATACTTTCTGACAAAAACACATATTTTTCTTCCTGGGTCAAATTCATTTCAGTGAGGTACACTTCAAAAGTCTAGTATAACAAGCCACTTCTCTATAAATAAACATGATATTCCAAAATAACCAAGCCAGAGGAGTAAATAAGCAACAAGAGCATCTTTTCTATAGCTCTTGTCCAATTTTAATAAAGTGATAGCAACATTAATGGGTCATGAGAAAAAGTTTGTACATGCCAAACCTCAAATACTTACACGTTAATTCTATCTACCTTGGTATAGTTTTTTTTTAATAATTATTTTATTTAACTTTATTTAATTTGATCAGAGAGAAACAGAGTGAGAGAGGAAGAGAGAGAGAGAGAGAGATGAAGCAAGCTGCCAGGTCCAGGACTTGAATCACAGTCAGCCATGTGGGAGTCCAGCGCCCTTAACCACCACACCACCTGTTGGCCCTGGTATCTTTTTTTAGGGAATAGTATTCTTAAATCCTCAAGTAGTAAGATTTAATTAGAGAAAAATATGATAATCAGAAATAAAGTGACCAGGGTCAATTTCAGGCAAAATGATGAACTCTGCTTTATGCCTATGGCAACCCTACCTATCTTTCATCATAATAATAATTTCTTCTCACATATAACTATTTTATTTTCCTGACATATGAATCCCAAATGATTCATTACAGCCCCTTTTCTAGGTAGGCCTTTTCCTCTTTCTGACATATCATTAAGCCAGTAATAGGCTCCTATTGTTTGTTTGTTTCTCACATAGTGTTTCTCCTTCCATTTTGTCAACTTGTAATGGCTGTTGACCAGATAATCTGATTAGTCTGTTATATTGCATTTATGAATAATGAAATCTTATAATATGATCCCCCCTCAGTTCATCAGATTATACTGGGTTGTCAGAAAATTCATGACATACCTTTCTGTGTTTTTCTATGCAAAACTTTGGCATGATTTCTCTGAATACCCAATATATAGACCTTTCATGTGTAACACTACAAAATTAAAATAAAAAAAAATACCTCTACTTTTAGGTATTATATCAGTCAATGAGGGAGACAATCAAGGGGAAAAACAGAACCACTGAAATACTTAATATACATCATGTAATTAGTGTAGATGCAGAAAATTATATGCCCTATTTCTATTTCTTAATTATTCCATTCTTGCACTTTCCTTTCTTTATTGTAGAAGGTGACATTTCTCTTTCTGGCCTCCTTTCTTTTTAAATTTAAAACTTGGCTTCAAAAACAAAAGATGTTTCTTAGCCTCTCTCTTTTTCAGTCATAGAAGAAATAAGTAAATAAACTAAAAAATGTAAAAACAAAAATCCCCAAGACAATATGCCTTCTGGTTTTTCTATAAACTCAATCTACAAGGAGAAAATAGTCCCTCACTATAGATACAAAAAAAGACTCTCTTTTGTATCTTAAAGTTTTCCTTATAGTTCATAAAAATATTTTACACTCTGAACATTAGCTGATTGCTTTTTCCTGTAAAAGTAGAGTTTAACTTTTTAAAAAGAATTATTTTATTTAACATTTTAATTTATTTACCTACTTATTTTTATTTGACCAGAGAGAGATGGAGCGATAGTGAGAGAGAGTGAGAAAGCAAGCCACCAGGTCCAGGACTTGAATCATAGTTGGTCATGTGGGAGTCCAGTGCCCTTAACCACCACGCCACCTTCCGGCCCCAAAAAGTTGAACTTTTAACAAGTATATAATTGTGATTGGATATGTCACTTAATTACTGCAGCAAAGCATTGGCAATTCTGTTTAAATTGATATCACTGCCTGAAAGTATGGATGTTTGTGTTCTTTGTTATGTCAGAAGAGCATTATCTGTATTTCACTTTCCTCCCACAGTAATCTGTCTGTGAATTTCTTATTGTAAAAATGAAAGTTTTTTTTAAAAATTTTCAAAATTATTTTGTTTTTGTTTTGCTTTTTTTGCCATAGGTTGCATGTGCTCACTGGAGAGAAACACAGACAGTGAGAAGGAAAGTGTGAAATCACTGCCCGGGGTGATGGCCACACTGTAATCCTTTCTTCTCCATTCTCCTCCTTGGATTTTGGGTACATATGCACATGTGCCCGGCATAAGTTTCAGGCCTCCAGGTCTTGGACTTGAACCACAGTTGGTCTTGTGGGAGTCCAATGCCTTAACCAATATGCCACCTGCTGGCCCCTAATTTGTTTTTTTAAAAATCATTCAAATTGATAACAGCTGTAGCAGGAGCCATTTATACAGTTCACCTATATTTCCAGTCCATCCCCTTTACAGACATATTGGAGAACTGCATGGTTCTACCCTCTTCCCTTGAAGATGGGAGATACCACATCACCTGCTAATTTCAAACTAAAGTAATTGATAACTTTTGAGTTTGGTTTGCCAACCTGCTTTTTATTTTTTCCATGATCTCAATAGGTGTGTTATAAAATTCATGCATCCTGGAAAGTTAAGCCAACATGTGGATGACAGCCAAATCAGAATTATCACCCAGGTATGTAATATACTTTGTATGATATAATTTTATTGGATTAAACCATTCAAATTTTGGGGATGTCCAATAATGCAGTAAAACCTATCCTATACTCTTTGTCTTCAACATTTATGAAATATTCATGGTGGTTATTAGAATATGGTTTAATGTATGTGAACTTACTTTACAAAATACTAAATATTTAAGTATTCTAAGAGGTGAAATTTGGAAATATCTTAGTATCAGTGATTTTCACAACAGCACAGTTATTTGAAATATGTAGAATAGAATATTATAATGTTAGTGATATGATAAATAATTTAGGAGGCTTCTTATAGTGTCCAAAGTACACCTATTAAGTTTTGATCTTGGAATGTTTAGTTTAATAAATATAATAGCATTTCAAGAAATAAAATATGCTGATTAAATAAAACGTAGATTTTCATTTGTTTTTTATTTATGTATTCACTATGTAAGTTTTTAAAATATATTCTTTTATTTGTAAACAGCTACTTGGTAACTAAGAGGCAGTGAATTAAAAATAAAACTGACCTTGTGAGATGATAAATTTGTAATCATAATGAACTTTATATATAAATATAATATAGACTATTTTCCCCTCAAAGAGATAGCTTGAATTTCTAAACCCAAGTAGAATGTCTCAATATTCATGTCTTATAGAATTTTTCATATGCATATAAAAATGAGTAAGCAAATAACTATAAGAGAGTACTGTGGATTTGTGATTATAACTCTAACTATTCCTTCTCTTACCTATCTCTCTTTAAATGTGACTTTGCAGCTCATACTATCAAGAGGAAATGTCTATTTCTTACCATATGGATCTAGGGCATTTTGTGTTATTTTATTGTATTTAATTTTTAATTGGCACATATTAATTGTACATATTAATAGGGTATCACGTGATGTTTTAATACATGTATATGATGTGTAATGAACAAATTAGGGTGATTAGTATAGTTATCACTTCAGATATATATCATTTCTTCATGGTGAAAACATTCAAAATCCTGCCTTCTACTTATATTATTGTGAACTACTATTACCATACTATGCTAGTGAGAACTAGAACATTTTTTTCCCTATCTAATTGTAACTTTGTATCCATTGATCAAACTCTCACAGTATTTCCCTTCCCTCTATTCTTTCCATCCTTGGTGACTTCCTTGACAAATAGAATGCAGAAAGAATGTTGTATCAGTTTTGAGGCTAGAACCCAAGAGGCATAATAAGCTTCCTCTCACTCTCTTGAGATCTAGTTGTTGTCAAGTGATCAAACTCAGGGTAATCTGTTGAATGGTGAGAGCCATGTGGCCCAGTGATCCTTGACCTTGCCAGTACCCATTCATTCAATCACCAGATGGTGTGATTGGGACCAGTCTATAATTAGCCTCTGGCCAACTCATTCACTGAATAAAGACCTACAAGGGATCTTCAAAAAGTTCAAGGAAAATTCATATTAAAAATATTTTTGCACCAAGATAAACTTGCAGTTCAATATATGGAAACTAAATGAACTACTTCTGAATGATTTCATGATTACTGAAGAGATTAAGACTGAAATCAACAGATTCATGGAAACAAATGATAATGAGTACACAAGTGACCATAATTTATAGGACACTGCAAAAGCAGTCCTAAGAGGGAAGTTCATACAATTAGTGCACACAAGAAAAAGATGGAAAGGTGGCAAAAGGACAATCTAACATTAAGCCTCAGGGAACTGAAAAAAGAAAACAGAAAAATCCGAAAAAACCCAAGGAAGAAAGAAATAATAAAGATTAGAACAGAAATAAATGAAATAGAAAATAAGTGAACTATACAGAAAATAAATGAAAGCAAAAGCTGGTTCTTTGAAAAGATAAACAAGATTGACACACCATTAGTTAGACTAATGGAGAAGAAGAGAGGAAAAGAACCAGATACTTCAAATTCGCAATGAATCAGGCAACATTACAACAGACATAATAGAAATACAAAACATCATTAGAAGATACTATGAGCGACTCTATGCCAACAAAGAAGAAAACCTGGATGAGATGGAGAAATTCCTGGACACATATCATCTACCAAGATTGACAAAGGAGGACATAGTAAGCCTGAATAGGCCTATTACAAGCAATGAGATTGAATCAGTAATAAATAACCTCCAGACAAAGAAAAGTCCAGGTCCCAATGGCTTCACTACTAAATTTTACAAAACTTTTAAAGAAGAGGTAGCCCCCATTCTACTCACACTATTTCTAGATATCCAAAAGGAAGGAATCTTTCCCAATTCATTCTATGAAGACTCGATTACCATCATCCCCAAAATGGATAAGGATAAGACAGAAAAGGAAAACTACCGACCTATATCTCTGATGAATATAGATGCAAAAATTCTCAACAAGATACTTTCTAACCATATTCAATAGCATATAAAAAAGGTTATTCATCACAACCAGGTAGGCTTATTCCAGGGATGCAAGGGTGGTTCAACATATGCAAAACCATAAATGTAATATACCATATTAACAGGAAAAAAGACAAAAACCATATGGTCATATCGATTGATGCAGAAAAAG
>NW_006202806.1:1670526-1694033 GCF_000334495.1 Tupaia belangeri chinensis
GTGCTAGCCAATTCAATCAGACAAGAGAAGGAAATAAAAGTCATTCCAAGAGGGAAAGAAGAGCTGAAATGATCTCTGTTTGCAGGTGACATGATTATATACATAGAAGATTGAATAGTAACCGCATGAAAACTTCTCAAAGTAATAATTGCATACAGTAAAGTGGCAGGATACAAAGTGAACTTACAGAAATCTATAGAATTTCTGTATACAAACAACAAGCAGACAGAGACAGAACTAAAGAAAGTAATCCCATTTACCATAGCCACAAGAAGTATAAGATACCTAAGAATAAAACTAACCAAGGATGTCAAAGACCTCTATAAGGAAAACTATCAAAACCTTAAAAAGGAAATCAAAAAGGATACAAAAAAGTGGAAGGACATCTCATGTTACTGGATTGGCAGAATTAATATAATCCAAATGGCAATCAACAGGCTTAATGCAGCTCTTATAAAATCACAAGAGACATTCTTCACAGATCTAGAAAAGGCAATCATAGAATTTGTCTGGAATCATAAAAGACCACATATTACCAAAGCCATCCCGTGCAAGAAGAGTGGAGTGAGTGGCATCTCACTTCCTGACCTCAAATATATTACAAAGCTGTGATAATCAAAACAGCATGGTATTGGCACAAAAACAGACATGAAGACCAATGGAACAGAGACCCCAGAAATAAACCCCAAAACATACAGCCAATTCATCTCTAAGGTAAAATAATGGATTATTTTTCTCTTCATATATAATTTTCCAGAAGAGATGGATAAGATATTCATCTAGGTAGCAATATACTATTGGACAAAAAAAATCAAAGATGTCCAGCTAGTGGTGTGTTGGTGAAGGCAGCTGGATCCCACATGTTCAACTGTGTATTTCAAGTCCCTGACCCAGCAGCTTGAAAACCACACTGGGTGTGCGTGCATACATGCCCAAAATCCTGAAAGGAGAATAGAGGAGAAGGGATTGTGGCATGACCATTCTTCCTGAGGATTGTTCTAGGGGTTGCTCTCTCACTTTCACTTTCTCTGTAACTCTTGAGCACACATGTCCTATAGCAAATTAAAAAAAAAATCAGGGATATGTTAGAGCAGAAACCAGTGTATATTTAAAGAGAAGTTCAAAGGTACAGATTTTAGCATTAGTGATGTAAGGACTATCAGTTACCTGTAAGGAAATACAACCAAAAAAGAATAACAAATGACATCTTTGAAAGGTAACATGGTAAACAACTTACTTAAAACTGTCTCTATTTAGCGATGTTCTATATAATTAAAGTATATCTTAGGGTTAATTTCAAGCCACCGGGTCCAGAACTCAAACCATAGTCAGTAACGTGGGAATCCAGCTGCCTTAACCACCATGCCACTTCTGACCTCAATAGGGTGTAACTTTAATAGAACCAGGTACAATGTAATAGATGTGAAAATTACCTTGTACAATTTTACATTGTTTTCCTTCAGAGAAAATAATTGTTTTAAATATAAATATTTGGAATTAATTTGCCTCAAATATTCATAAGCATAATGAAAAAATTATAGCTTTTTGACTACCATTGCCTAAGCACATTGATTGCCTTTACACTCATAAGATATGCACACACTCAAAGACAGGGTATAATTCTTTTTGAACAAGAATTTGTTTCTGAGGAAATCAAATATTCAAATTCATAATTTATGAGCAAAGAGAAAACATGTTTAATACTGAAGGATGTAACCAATGCTTTGATATCTGCTAAAAGAGCTATCACATCCAGACATAGATAAGGTGCATAAACTATATCAATAGTCTGCCAAATATCATTGAAGAACAAATAAACAGAATGAATTTTAATAGTTTGATTTAATTAGAGAAACTGCACATGGATATGAGAGTAGGCCATGGTTGGAAACAATTTTATGTTTGTTAAAATGAACAAGCCACAGTAAAGAGAACATACTCAAATCAGATGACTGGTATATTTTGGATTATAATGAGCACTTTTTTTAGTGAAATCAATTGGATAAACATTTAATGGCAAGCTACTACCTGTGAGATAGTGTTATAGGGCCAGGGAAAAGTTTTTATCCTAAGGTTTATTTAAAATACTAAACTTCTATTCTTCATTCCTATAATGTTAGCAGTTTGGGTTGATCGGGAATCGATGGAAATGACAATGTCGATGTCAGTTATCTAGTTTATATCTAAACAGTTATCTAGTTTATATCTAAAAGCATATCTAATTTCATTCTCTGCAAAAAGATCTATGTAAATTTTGTCTGGATGAACATACAGTGGTGGCTTATTCACACATCCAGTTAATCCTTTTGGCATTTATAGCATGAAAATTGTATTAAAATGACGATAATCATTTTCATGTTTAATCTAGTGTAGTATCTAATGAGTGTCATCTCTAATATTTGTAAAATACTAGAATCCAATAAAAGTCTTAGAATTATGACACAGTACTCTGATATCATCAGTGCAATTTTTATTGTACATAAACTAATGGAATGTCAGATGTTAACGGATCCTTTTTTGTGTTGGGTACATTGAACTGAAACCTGACTGGCAAAATGATGATTGGGAAAAAAACGTTTTTCCCCCACCACATAATATATAGTGCATAATATGTATGTACTTCTTTAGGCTTTAGAAATGCTAGATACGGATCTCCTAAATACAAAAGGAAATGGGAGTTTAATTGATTGTGGGTTCTTAAAGTTAAAAAGAAAAAAATTTTAAGAAGTAGCTCAATTATTTTTCTATGTAGCCGAGTTGAAGTTCTTTATAAAGTTTAAATTTTTCAACCATTTCAATTCCATTTACCAGGCATCCATATCTTCCCTGCATCTTAGCTCTTGGCCTTCAGTCAGATATACCTGGACTAAACTGAGTAAACATGTGAGAACCCAGGGAACATCCATTGGAGTATTCATAGTCTGAGTCAAATCCCCTGAATACTCTAAGTCACTATCTAATAACTGAAACTAAAATATGTAGCAAATTTTATTCAGTAAATGAAAAATAGTGAATGGTAACAGAAATTACACACCAAAAGTTTACCTCAGAAAGACTAGCAGTTGGCTTAATGTTTACGTCGCTGGACTCCCATGTAGTCGACTGTGGTTTGAGTCCCGAACCCGGTGGCTTAAACTCACACCAGGCACGTGTGCATGCGTGCCCAAGATCCCAAGAAGAGAATGGAGAAGGGATTGTGGCGTGGCCATCCACCCTTGGGAGTGATTTCTTGCTTTCTGTCTCTCTGTCTCTGCCTTTCAGGCGAGCACATGTGCCCTTTTAGAAAAAAAAAAAAGACCAAACTACTTAAAATCGGCACGTTTCCAAGGTCTTTAGGACTGGACCTTGGCCTGCTTCTGGGAAACAACCTCAGGGCCCTTGGAGTATCCTACCAGATAAAAGTATCTTTGTATGCTTAAGGATTTGGACTATGGCAGATAGTTTAGCAATGTGATTTATGGTGGACTTCTGTTTATAGTGTATGCCTGATTCTTTGGGCCATGCTTTACCAATTTGACTGATGGAGGCTGCAGAGTTAGTAGCTGAGGTCAGTCATGTGGATGCTACATTGGCTCTATATGACTGAACCTCGATAAAAGCTCTAGACTTCAAAAAATAGGTGAGCTTTCCTGGATTATATATCTAATATAATTATATCTAAATGTGAAGAATCTAGTTATAAAAGTACTATAAGGTAAGATTGATAAATGTGACTGTAATTTGTTTTTGTGCAGCAAAAAGTGACCAAAAAAAGGTCAAAATGCAACCATCCAAATAGAGTATAATGTTTGTAATATATACCGCAAACAATGGCTCGTATTCCTAATATATATTAACTTGAAAACTCGAAAACAGAGGGACAGGAACCTGAGAAAAATAGGAAAAGGACATAAATAAGCAATTTATAAAAATGACATAAATATTTCTTAAACTGTGGGAAAAATTAAATTTATAACTAGAAAAATGCAAATTTACCTGGAGATATGACTTCTCACCATTAAACCAGGAAATGTCAGAAGGTATAATATATTCTGTTGTTGAGGTTTTGGGGAAACAGACACAGATAATGGTGACAATGAAGACTGACTCTTTTGTTGGATATTTTGGTAAAATCTAACCAGACCTACATATGCACTTACAGTTTGAACCAGTAATCCCACCTCTAAGCATCTACTGTTTTGTTTTTTTTTTTGAGAGATTTTCACTGTAGGGCGCGTGTGCTCGCCAGACAGACAGAGACATAGAGACAGAAAGCGAGAAATCACCCCCCAGGGGGGATGGTCACGCCGCAATCCCTTCTCCTCCATTCTCCTCTCGGGATCTTGGGCACACACGCACATGTGCCCGGCGTGAGTTTTAAGCCACCGGGTCCGGGACGTGTACCGCGGTCGACTATGTGGGAGTCCAGTGACATAGCCATTACGCCAACTGCTGGTTCCCGAAGCATCTACTTTGAAGAAATACCTACAAGAATATAAAACACATGTACAGAAGGGTACTCATTGTGCTTTTTCTTCAGTGGCAAAATATTGGAACAAAACTTGACCATACAAAAAGAGTAGTTGAATAAAAAAATGGAATAAACACACACATAAATGAGTATTAAGAAGCTGTAATAGGGACCAACAGATAATGCAATGGTTACTACTGGACTTCCACTTAGTCGACTGTAGTTTAAGTCCAGGACCTGGCAGCTTAAAACTCATGCAGGGCATATGTGCAAGCATGCCCAGAATCTGGGGAAGATGGAGAAGAAGGGATTGCAATGTGGCCAACCCCTCTAGGGGGTAACTTCTCTCTTTCTGTCTCTCTGTCTCTCTGGCAAGTGCATGCATCCTATAGCAAAAATCTCTCCAAAAACAGAAAAAGAAGCTGTAAGAAGGAATAAAGAATTTTGGAGATCTCTATAAACTGGTAAGGATTTATTTCCAGTATATATTGATGAGTGAAAAAAAAAAAATCACAGGCTGCACTCACATAAACCTAGATTGTATAACTTACTCTACACCTAGGCTATCTAGTATACTGTATTGTTCCTAGGTTACAATCCTATACAACATGTTACTATACTGAAAACTGTAGGTAATTATATGTAATACAATGATAAGTAGTTGTGCATCTAAATACATAGAAAAGGTACAATAAAATAGGGTACAAAAGATAAAAAATGGTACATCTATATAGGTCACTTAGCATAAATATGGCTTGTAGGACTAGAAGTCAATGAATGATAGGGTGTGAATGTGGAGGCCTTGGATATTACTGTGCACTATTGTAGCCCTTATAAACACTATACACTTAGGCTACACTACAATTTATAAAAATATTTTTCTTTCGGGACCAGCAGTTGGCATAATGGCTATATCACTGGACTCTCATGTAGTCGACCACAGTTCGAGTCCTGTACCCAGTGGCTTTAACTCACACCGAGTGCATGTGCGTGCTTGCCTGAGATTCTGAGAAGAGAATGAAGGAGAAGGGATGGCGGTGTGGCCACCGCCCCGGGGGGTGATTTCTCACTTTCTGTCTTTCTGTCTCTCTTTGTCTTTCTGGCGAGTGCACGCGCCCTATAGCAAAAACCTCTCAAAAAATATATTTTTCTTTCTTCAGTAATTAACCTTAGGCTGCTGCAATTTTTTTAGTTAATAAACTTTTTAATTTTTTTAAGTGTCTGAGTTTTCTGTAATAAAACTTAGTTTAAAACACAAACCTGCTGTACAAATGTACACAAATTTTCCTTCCTTATACCCATATTCTAGAAGTATTTTAATGTTTTTCTTTATTGCTATTATTTTACTTTTTCAACTTTTTGTTTAAAAACTAAGACACAAACATACACATTAGCCTAGGCTTACAAAGAGTCAGGACAGTTCTTACTATGGTCTTTCACTTCCATATTATTCCCTCTGGAAGGTTCATGATGAAGAAAGCAACATGAGATTAAAGCAAGCATGAGAGAAAATTATGCATTCAAGAGACATGGTAAACATGAGATGTGGGAAGCTGTTTCTCATGCAACGGTTTATTGTTTTACAGCAACCTCTTTTAAAAATTATGATAGAAGGAGTACACTGTAAAATAATGATAAAAATATTGTATAGTAAATACATAAACTAGTGACATGGTCATTTATGGTCATTATCAAATATTATGTATCATCCATAATAGTATCTGCTATACTTTCATATTACTGGCAATGTGGTAGGTCTGTTTATACCAATATTGCCATAAACATGTGATTAATGCATTATGCTAAAACATTACAACAGCTGTGATATCACTAGGTGATAGGAATTTTTCATTTCCATCATAATCTTATGGGACCACTATTGTTGATGTGATATGTCACTGACTGAAATGTAATTATGCAGTGTATGACTATGTATATGCATATGTATGTGTATATGGGGGAGAGATCTTCAAAAAATCTATATTTATGGGGAACCAGCAGTTAGCGTAATGGCTATGTCGCTGGACTCCCACGTAGTTGACCGCGGTTTGCGTCTCGGACCCGGTGGCTTAAATCTCACGCCGGGTGCGTGTGCGTGCGTGCCCAAGATCCCGAGAGGAGAATGGAGGAGAAGGGATTGCGGCGTGACCATCCCCCCTGGGGAGTGATTTCTCGCTTTCTGTCTCTATGTCTCTGTCTGTCTGGCGAGTGCACGCTCCCTATAGCGAAAACCTCTCCAAAAAAAAAATATATCTTTATGGAAAAATCTTTATTATGGAAAAACTATTTTATGCTTTGATATAAAATACATTTTAAAATTTATTTAATTTTTTATACTCAATCACTGTGTTTCATTAAAGCATACCAAATACACTTTCTCAACCTGAATACACTGTATATTGGCTCAATTAAAGATATCACCATACATATTATCCTCAATAGAGAAATTTCCATTTTTGTGTCCCTTGAATGTCTTGCTTCTTTCTTTCTCCCCTTGATGCCCACTCTCTCACCCTTCCCCATTTCCCACCCTCTTCCCATACGTTTTCTGGTATTCACAGTTGCTCTCCATGCCTTTATACTGTCCAGTCTTTCAGTTTTCACCATAGAGTACAGACATTGAACATATATTGAGTGGAGACATACAATGCCTCTCTTTCACAGTCTGAGTTGCTTTGTTTAGCAGTAAATCTTCCATATTCATCCACTTTCTATCAAATACTAGGGTCTCATTGTTTTTTATGGCTGAGTAGTATTTCCTAGTATATATGTGCCACACCTTTTCAGTCCATTCATCTGTTTGTAAACATCTTAGTTGGTTCCATGTCTTAGCAACAGAGCATAATGCCACAATAAGCAGTGTGCAAATATTTTTCTGAGTGAGTGCATTCCTATCTTTTGGGTAGATACCCAGGAATAGAATTGCTGGATCATATAGTAGTTCTATTTGTAGGTCTTTGAGGAATATCTACATTGTTCTTCACAGTGACTGTACTAGTTTACATTCTCACCAACAATGTAGGAGAGTTCCCTTTTTACCATACCCTCGTTAGCGCTTATCATTCTTTATTTTTCTAATCTTAGCCATTCTGACTGGGGTTAGGTGGTATCTTGTTGTGGTTTTGACCTGCATATTCCTTATAAGGTATGTTGAGCCTATTTTTCTGTTTTTTTTTTTTTTGCACCAAAATCAACTTATACTAACCTCTAGTTTGAAGTATGACAAAGAATAACATATCAGTTTGAAAAGAGCCACTATCAGAGCAACATACATTCTGCTAAAATTGAAGCAAGAACAAACATCAATTTATGGTGAAGCTTGGGTGAAGATTGATGACATCACTGATGCCCTAAAGAAATCAATAGTTTACAAATGAATAACTCAGTCTAAGAAGGGACATGACCATGTTGAAGATACGCCTATCCACATCAATTTGCAAGGAAAATATTAATATTTTTTGTGCCCTGATTGAAGAGGACTGGCAAAGAAAATAACATAAATAAGTTTGTAAAACAGCAAATGTATACGGTAAGGCAAAACAAAACCCTGCATAAAAATACCGTAGCTACTAAATTTGCTTTTACAGAACAATGAATTAGTAGTACCAAAACTACTCTAGGTTTAGTCTAGAAAATAACAAATAAATATATTGTGAATGAGAGTCAGGTTGCTCATTTTAAGACAAAGTAATTATAAATAAAGAAAAAGAGAAGATCAAAATGAACCCTTGGTATTCTGCTGCAGTTGAAAGTGTCTCTATTTAGTCATGAGTATTATTATGTATATAGATCAATAGGTTTAGAAAAATTAAGATATGTATGGATACACATATTTATTAGCTGTCTGGTGAAGGGTTTAGAAGCAATAATACCATAGTAGCAATAAATGGTCAAATCTAGTACCCAGATGCTAGTTTTTAGATACTATTTTCTAATTAAAGGTAACAAAGATTCTTGGAGAAATAGTTGGTACCAGGTCTACATTGAGGAAAAGAGATGAGCTAAAATAATCTTAGTGTCCACATATGATGAAGGTACATACAAGCCAACTTGTTGAAGCAAATAATGGTTAAATCTGGTAATAAATATCTATGAATTAATTCTGACATAAATAATGTATAAATTAATTAGTAGCTATGGAGGAAAGGACAACTCTTCCTTACAGCAGAATTCAAGTTAATAAATGCAAAATACATGATGACAACAACAAAAAAATCATAGCTAGGCAAATACCACCAGAATAATTCATTGTTACAGGAAAGAATCATTGATGGCTACTAATATTAATAATGAAAGCATAAGAAACAACATATTACATAGTTTCAATGTACTTCCGCAAGATATTCCTAAGAGAAAATAGTAATTCTGCAGAGAAAAAACTTGACCAACACAAACATAGGCGATGGAAGTTACCATCAATAATAATATATATTGACACTACGTAGTGACAGATCAGACATACTGGGAAGGAAGCAATGTTATTTATGCTGTATTTGTGCTAAAAATGTGTAATTTCAACCTAATCATTTTATAAAATAACTGGTTTTTAATCTTAAAAATTGTTAAGATCTTGAAAGACAACGTAAACTGATGAACTGTTATAGATTAGAGGAGTATAAAGAAAATAACAAATTGATACATGTAGGATCTGGATTATAGTCTAGACTAGAAAAGAAATAGAGTGTAGGGTCAGCAGGTGGCGTGGTGATTGAGGCACTGAACTCTCACATGGCTGATGGTGGGTCATGTCCCAGACCTGGCAATTTGCTTTCTCACTTTCCTCTTTCTGTCTCTCTCGAGTGAGTCTGTGTGTCCTATAGAAAAATAGTAATAATAATAATAATTACAAAGATAAATTATATTAATAAAAATGATTTGTTAAAAAAGGAAAGAAAAGAAGTGAAAAACTGTTTCAAAAATGACTAATATCTCTAGATTAGTTTATTGAATTGTGTCCATGTTTATTTCCTGATGCTATAATAAGGTTATGAAAGATGTTACTGCTTGGTTAGGTAAATGAAGAACATTTAGGTATTCTTGTACTATTTTTGTAACTTTTCTGTAAATCTAAACTATTTAAAGTTTTATAAAATGGAAAAGCTATATTGTTTAAAAATTGAAACTCTGGGGCTGGCCCCTTAGGCTAGCACTTAAGTGCTATGCAGAGGAGGTTGGATTCCACATGGCTGATCAGAGTTCAAATTCCAGCTCCAGTGACTTGTAAAACACACAGGGCATGTGCAACCACTTCAGGATTCTGATGGGATGGATAATTAGAGGAAAGGGGATTGTGGAAAAAAGCTCCATGGGGGTGGTACACATTCTCTCTCTCAGTCCCTCTTCTGCATGCCCACTCATTCTTCCCTGGCATAACAAAAAGAAGCTGTGGTTTAAGTGATAAATGAGATGTGTCTCAAAGATAAGACATAAGTCATCATTTTCTGGGAAAACTGGGATGCATGGTCTCCTTACATATGAACTTATATAATTTTTATATTACAAACAAGAAATATTTTAAAAATAAAAAATAGGGATCAGCAGATGACATGGTTGTTAAGGTGCTTGATTTCCACATGGCCAACCTTGGTTCGAGTCCTGGACCTGGCGGCTTGCTCTCTCACTTTCCTTCTCTCTCTCTCTCTCTCTCTCTCTCTCTCTCTCTCTCTCTCTCTCTCTCTCTCTCTCTCTCTCTCTCTCTCTCTCTCTCTCTCTCTTCCTCTGTCTCTCTCTGATGACTATACCAAGTTAAAAAATAATACTAATAATAAATGAAATAAATCATTCTCAGAAGAACTAAACATAAATAAAATTTATATCTACAATTATCAGCACATGCGAAGTGGTACGTGCTGCCATGAATGCTGTGCTCCACAGGCTAGGACCACATGGATGGCATAGGTTTGATTCCTGGTCCATCCCAAATGTAAGAAGTGGTGGCACATGCTTGTGACCCCAGCAACTCAGGAGGCTGAGGCAGGAGGATCATCAGCTTGAGGCTGGTCTAGCAACAAAGTTGGACCCTGTCTAAAAAGGAGTTGGTCATGGGTCATGCACCTGTAATTCCAGCTTTAAGGCTGAGGCAGGAGGAGACGGTCTCATGTCTTTTAAACCAATTGCATATATGATTAACATTTATAACAACACATTCATATTCAGCAAAGTGACTCTTAGGTGGATTATATTTAATATCTAATTCTTTGTCATGTTATTTTTATTATTTTTATATAATGAAATATCAACAAAGCTATATATTATACTGTATCAGAAACTATTAAAATTCTGTTTTTAAAAGTTGATTCATTTCCAGAGTGAGAGAGAGAAAGAGAGAGACAATCACCCTCAACAGGGTCTTATTACATAATTTGACCCAGCCTTTCCTAGCCAGCTAGGATCATGGGTGTGTGTGCATGCACCTGGCATGTATAGGTCAACCTATCAATTGCACTTTGAGATTCCATATGCCTTTCAGCATTGCAGAGCATTGTGTTACTGAAGCACCACCATGGATGCACAAAACATAAAAGTTTTAGCACAAATGAGATAAATATGTCATATTTAGAGAGAAAGTAAAAAATTGCCAAGAATAAGAATTCCCAGTGTTGGTAGAAATGTAAACTAGCACACCAATTATGGAAGACAGTATGGAAACTGCCCTCCAGAATTAAAAATAGAACCACCAGAGACCAATAGACGACATAAGGGTTAGTGCCTGGACTCCTACATGGCCAACCACAATTCGAGTTCCAGACTTGAAACTCATGACTTAAAATTCATACCTGGTACAGGTGCATACATGCCCAAAATCTTGAGAAGATAAAGAAGGAGAAGGGATTGTGTAGTAGCCATCCACCTTGGGGATGATTTCTAACTTTCTGTCTCTATGTCTCTTTCTGTCTCTCTTGGCAAGCACATGCATCCAATAGCAAAAAATTTTTAAAAAGGTTGTGTATATACACACAATGGAATACTATTTATCCTTTAAAAATAAGGAAACCCTGTCATTTGTGACAGCATGAATGAACCTGGAAAACATGATAAGTGAAGTAAGCCAGGCACAGAATACCACATGATTTCACACATATGTGAAATATGAAAAGAAACTCATAGAAACAGTAAAATTATGGTGACAAGAGGGTGGAGGGGATGGATTGGGAGGCAGTCAAAGGATACAACATTTCAGTTAGAAGTAATAAATCCAAAAAATCTATTATACATCAAGGTGACTACAGTAAATAACAATATATTGCATACTTGAAAATTGCAAAGAAAGTAGTTTTTAATTTTAAGTGTTCTCATCACAAAAAAGTATGTGAAGTAATGTATATGTTAATTAGCTTGATTTGGCCATTCTACAATGTGTACATATTTTAAAATATCATGCTATACACTATGAATATATACAAGTTTTACTTGTCAATTAAAAAATAACTTAAAAATTGGAGCCAGCAGATGGCGTAGTAGTTATGTTGCTGAACTCACATGGCCAGCTGCTGTCTGAGTCCCAGACCCAGTGGCTTGAAAAATTATAGTGGGCACGTGTGTACATGCCCAAAATCCCACGAGGACAGTGGAGGAGAAGGGATTGTGGCATGGCCATCCTCCCTTGGTGGGTAATTTTTCGTGTTCCCTCTAATAGTCTCTTGTCTCTCTCTCTCTCTCTGGCAAGCACATGCGCCCTAAATCAAAATACTTTTTAAAAGAAAACTTAAAAAATTCTAATTGTAATTTTCAATTGAGAAATATTTCAAATTTGACATTATGTATATTGTCCTATACAGAAGGGAAGATATCAATACTTATTTTCACAACTGTCAAATTTTTCATTTAAAATTTTACAGAGTAAGTCCTTAAAAACTTATTTTGGGGTTTTAGAATTTATTTTCTCTAAGTAGCTGATTCATCCAAAGTTAGATGTGAAATGCTAATATGACCTCCAAATCCTATTCAAAAAATCTCCTTCCTGCTAAAGGTATTTTTTTTCAAGTAATATTCTGCCTCAGAAAGAAGTAAAATAAAGCACACTTATATAACACTTTTCCTCCAGAGAGCTTAAAGTCTCCACAATTATTTCACATTTCTGAACTTTTTACTTATAAAAATAACATCTGCCTGAATGTTTTTCCTCATATATACTTCCTAGCTTACTACTGCCTTTTCATTTAACTTAGTTATCATCACTTTGACTAGTATACTCCACCTCTCTTAGCTCTCATCTGTCACCTTTCACCATGTCAAACGAATTTCTTCTCCCTTCAATATCTTTTCTCAGCCATATTCTGATCCATTCTCCTGTGTAGCACTGCTTGCCAGAAATAACTTATTTTCCAAATCAGAAATCTACCTTATTCTTTTCAGATGCCCCACTTATTGTGGAACTGCTATCAAAATTGGAAAAGGGCAATAACTGTAATTCCTATGCCCTTTCAGGACTGTGTATTCATTTAATTTAGAGTTTTATTTTTTCAGATGCCACATTAGATGTAGGTTTATGAATCCAGGCAATCTTGGGATTTGATGTTTGTGTTAGATCAAACAGCTGGCAGTGAATACAGCATATTTTAGCAGACAGATTGCCAGGGCTCAAATACTGCCTCTATAGCTGTATGGACTTGGGAATGTTAGATAAACATGACATGCTTCATTTTCCTCGTCGATAAAATGGAGAAATAAATAGTACTTACTTTTTGCATTATTATGAATTAGTCAGTTAAAATTTATAAAGCAAAAGAAATAGTCTCTTGAAACTAAAGCATAATCTCTGACATCAGAAATGGCATATTAATGTTTGTATTAAAATAGAGGAGGGGGGCCCTCAGGTGGTGTGGTGGTTAAGGCTCTGGACACTCCCACATGGCCAACCACAGTTCAAGTCTCGGACCTGGTGGTTTGCTTTCTCACTTTCCCTCTTTCTCTCTCTGTGTCTCTCTCTGGTCAAATTAAAATAAATGAATGAATAAATAAAATTAAATAAATAACTCTTTTTTTAAAAATGGAAGATGTGCACTTGCAGCAAAAGTAGAGTTACTTGCATCATATTAATTTCCCTAAAAACCATACCATCTGCACAAAATAGTAACACAAACAAATGAACGAACAAAACCAAAATGAAAATGGCAAAAGCACGGGTTATAGGTACTGGAGAACACTTGAAAGAAGGCAGAAACTCATAAATTGGAGGAAATAAACACTTGAAAGAATTTATAATGGGTAGTATTTGGTTCCAAACAGCTTTTAAAAAGAGGGAACACTCATTGTCTATTGCATCATTATTGTAACAAACTGCTATCCAGTTATTAATTACGTTTGTTTTAAGTTTTTAATCATCCACAGTTCCAAGATTGCTTCCCAGGCTTTGACGAGTACTTGAATAGGAGATCCTGATAGCTAAAAGAAAAGAATGCTGCTTATTTGTGAATCAATTAGAAAAGATCCAAACCAATCTTAAAAATATATTAGATCTGGGACCAGCAGATGGTGTGGTGGTTAAGGTGCTGGACACTCTCACATGGCCAACCATGGTTCAAGTCCTGGACCTGGTGGCTTGCTTTCTCCGTCTCTCTCTCTCTCTGTATCTCTCTCTGGTCAAATCAAAATAGATGAATGAATAAATAAACAATTCTCAAAAACATATTAGATCAAGCCACCATGTGTTATGAAAACGGAGCATTAGTTTTATAAAAAAGGAGCTTCAGGTGACCTTGATTGGTGGAACTTTAAGACTAACTTAACATCTGACCTCGATTTTTCTGATTAATTCCTTTCCTCTGTCTCATAACCTGCCTTTTTCTTTCTCTTCACCTTTGAGTATTGCCTTCTCCATTTTCTGATATCCTTTATTAGCGATAATAATAATAATAATGTCCAAGGAATGGGAGATTCCTGTAAAATGAGGCCCAAGGCTACTCCCCTGACCCCAAACTGTCCACTTCCACCCTCTCACTTTGAATGACCTTGACCAGGGTCTATAGGCAGGGGCAACTCTACAACCAAAACAAGCAGGAAGACACTACAGAAGAAGAGATCTTTGCCCCTACTCCCCAGACCCTCTAAGACAAGTCATTAAGAATACTTATTTTAAAACCAGAGTGGGTAATGAAAGGACATGTTCTGCACCTCCCAGGCATTTTAATGTGAAGGACACATTAGAAGCTCCTGACATGCCTCAGGCATTTTATTTCTTTAGGGATCAACCTTTGGATATTTTTCTCTTATTTCAGGCTCTGCTAGAGGGAAGGCAAGGTCTCTGGAATCCTTTAGTACTCTTGACAGGGCTGGGAGAAAGGTCTAAAGAGTCTATGGGCCAGCAGGTGGCATGGTGATTAAGGGTGCTGGACTCCCACACCGCCTACCGTGGTTCACATCCCAGACCTGGAGGCTTGCTTTCTCACCTTTCCTCTCTCTTTCTCCCTCTCTCTCACTCTGTTCCTGTCTAGTCGAATTAAAATAAATAAATAAAGTTAAATAAAAATAATTCTTAAAAAAAAGTCTAACCAGGTATAGCCAGTACTAGTCGGAGGGGACATGCCCCAGTGGAGAATTCCTTGGATTCAGAGGAATATTTCCACCTGATAGGAGGGAAGAAAGGGGGGTAACACTTGATATCTTCACAAATAGCTGACTCACAGATATAACGATGGAACAACTCAGATGTTTTAAAAGAATACCTGGAATCCCATCTTATGACCACTTTAATCAACACATTTCCTTTAAAAGTCCCTAGTCATCACCCTTCAGGGCCATGCAACTCTCTGCATTTGCTCCCTTTCCACCCTTGGAAAGTGAATAAACTTTTTTCTATCCACTTAAGAAGAAAAAAAAAAAAAAAAGGAACACTCTAGTCCATGTATAGCATGGAGTCCATAGAGTCATAAATAAAGCTAAAGTTAAAAAAAAAAGGCAAGGAAAAAAGCTACATTAGGATAGAAAGAGATTCTAGATTATGATGGGCAAAATCAGGAAAAGAAGGGCACTGCCAAAGGGGATACACCAAAATATGCATAGGCTGCTAGAAGAAAGCAAAAGATAGTAATTTCAAAGAACAGAGCACTTTAGTTACTGCCCATCACAAAGAAGACAGAGATAACAGCCCGTTCAAAGTCAAAATCAACCCTCTTGATTGATGTCTACTATGTAATATCTACAAGTCAAGCGAAGCAATGGGAAAATATGAACCACAGTGAGAGGTAAAAGCACTTAATAGATCCAGGATCTGAGCTAGATCACATGTACTCTTACAGATATCTTTATGATTTTAAGGAAAATGGTCAAAATGAGTGAATAAATGAACAATCTCAATAGAGAAACTGAAATGATAAAAAATAAATGTGAATTCTAAGTCTAAAATTACATGATATAAATGTTTTTGTTTTTGTCTTTTTTTAATCTCAGTATAGGGTTGAAAGGAAAAGGGAGTCTACAGAAGAAAGGATCTGTGAAATTAAGAATAAATAAGTGGGGAAAATAAAATCCAAAGAAATGAGAGATCATTGATTGAAAAGAAATGAACACTGTTTTGTTGATTTGGACAATATCACACAGTTTAAACGTACATGTAATTACATTCCCCAAAGGAGAGATGAAAGTGAATAGGGTAAAGATGCATATGAAAAATTAATGCCTGAAAATTTATAAATTGTGTGAAACACTGACTTACAAATCCAAGAGTCTCATCAAATATTAAGAGGGATAAATAAGAAAATCAGAGCTAGATAGAGCACAATCAAGTGCTAACAACAAATCAAAGAAAAAATCTTGATTGTAGCTGGGAAAAAAAGCAAATACATTGCATAAAAATAGAAAATCAGAGGATGTTCACCTACATCAGAAACAATGAAGGCCATATACCCAATGAGTTATATATAATGCTGAAAGAAAGAAAAAATGTATTCTTCAACATATATTTTGAGTTAAATAAAAAGAAAAATAATCTGTTTCTCAGTAGAATTGAAATATGGAAATTTCAAAAGGAGGTCCTTTAAGCCAAAGGACAATGATTCCAGGTGCAATTCAACTACACAGGAAAGATAAACAGTACTAGAAATGATAAACATATGGATAAATGCTCAATAGTACTTTAGTTTTTTACTGTTCTTAAATTAATTGAAAATATGTAACTCTGGGGGAAAACAAATATTGTGGGGCTTATAAAGCACTTAGATGTGTAAGATACACTACAGTAATAGCATATAAAATAGGTGAAGAAAAACGGTTCTTGAACTTTACGTGTATTAATAATATCTTTTCTGGTAAGGCTACATTTGAACACAGATCTGTAAGTATCTATGGAGCCAGTCACAGAAATATCAATGATGGCAAAGTCCCAGAGGCAACAATATAGAGGGAACTGAAGAACAGTGAGGAGATCTTTGTGGCTGGAGCCTGGTCAATTACTAAGAAAAAAATAAACAACTAATATCAGAGCGGTGGGCGAAGTTGGGCATGCAGATCATGTAGAGCTTGTGGGCCATGGAAGGACTTTGGATTTTTATCTAGAATTAGATGATTCTGAAAATTATTGTGTAAAACAGTAGTACAATCAGAGTATGTTTTAAAAAGATTGGTGTGGGGAAAATAGATTGTGAGATGGAATAACAGTTTAGGTGACTATTAAAATCATCCAAAAGTGATAAAATGGGATAAGATGGATAAGATCTTTCAGTTAGTGTGGTAGCATTAATCGTAATAAGAACTGATTGGATTTTTTTACTTTTAATTTTGAAAGTAAAACCAGCAGACCTTGCTGATGGAATGGATATGTGTTACTGAGGAAAGAGAAGAGTCAAGAAAGCCTTCAATATTTTGGACTGAAGTACTAGTTGAGTAGAAATTCACATTCTCTGAGATAGGATAGAATGTAGGAGGAACAGGTTTTAGTGTTGAAAATCCAGAGTTATGTTTTTGACATATTAAATTGAAATGTTTACTTACTTTATCACTTCAGTGAATAATACTGCTTTGATATACAGCCAAGAATGACAGCAATAAGGCTGTTCTCATAAAGACATCTATTTTAAATAGATGCTTTGAAATAATATTTTGGTAAAATATCAGCCTCATTATCAAATTTATTTTCATATATTTCTACTTATATATAATCAAGAGCCCTGAATCACACAAATGAGTAGTTTTGTTTTCATTTCTTCAAGATGGCTCTTTATTGAGGCCTAAACTTAAAAAAAAAAAGAAAAAAAAAGTGATGGTAGATACAACTTTCCTCAAGCACCCATTTTTAAGAAGTTCAATCTTAGTACAGAGCAGTGCTGGCCAACAGAACTTTTTTGATGGTGATGGGAAAATCTGTATCGGTGCTTCCTGATACATTAGTCATACACATACTAAGGGTCTTCAAAAAGTTAATGAATGATGCATATTATTAAACAATAATGCTTGGATTTCGATTTATTGCACCAAAATCAACTCCTATCTTCATTACATTTTCTACAAACTTTTTTTTTTTTTGAGAGATTTTTGCTATAGGGCACGTGCACTCACCAGAAAGACAGAGAGAGACAGACAGAAAGTAAGAAATCACCCCCCAGGAGGGATGGCCACGCCACAATCCCTTCTCCTCCATTCTCCTCTCAGGACCTTGGGCACGCAATCACACATGCCCAGCATGAGTTTAAGCCACCGGGTCTGGGACTCAAACCGCAGTCGACTGCATGGGAGTCCAGCGACATAGCAATTACGCCATTTGCTTGTCCCACATTTCCCAGAAACTTAAAAAAAAAATTTAAATTGCTAGAGGGCATATGTATTTGTGAGAGAGAAGGAGACAGAGAGAAAGAACCCCTCAATGGACAGAGAGAGCCCCTCAAAGGAGCGTGGTCATACAGCAATCCTTTTTCCTTCTTTTCTCTATCCTATCAGTATTTTGGCCATGAACACACACATACCCATTATGTTTTTTTAAGTCACTAGGGCCAGGATTTGAAATATGGTTGGCAATGTGGGTCCGGTTACCTATGCAAAAACACTTAACTACTGTGCTACGGGGCCAGCCCATCCACAAGCTTTTTGACAGTCACTTATATGTAGCTATAGCACTTGAAATGTGGGCAGTTCAACTGAGGAATTAAAATTTTAATTATAGTTAACTTTATCTTTAAAATAATTATTAATCTAATTAATTAACTAATTAATTAATTAGATGAGAGTGACAGAGAGAGAAAGAGAAAGCAGGAAAGTGAGAAAGCAAGCTGCCAGGTCCCAGACTCGAACTACAAAAGTCAGGTGGGAGTCCAGCACCTTAACCACCATGCCACCTGCCAGCCCCTACTTAACTTTATTCTAAATTGAAATAGCAAATGTGGCTAGCAGCTACCTACTGGATAGTACTGATATAAAGATATCAGAGGAAGATCTATTTGAAATAGGTATAAAACAAGTACCCTTAGCAATAAATATTGGCGATCTTCTGGCCATTGCAATTACGAAACAAAAATATTTAATGATCTGCTAGAAATCATAGTTTTTAGTTGGTTAAATACTGTTTAAAAATCATTTAAATATCTTTGAAGGAAGCATGTATGTAAGCTTCTCATCCACCTTACAGGTTGGAGCTAAAAGTAATTTAGAAAACGAGTCATTCAAACTAATTTTGACCTTTTGCTTATCTATTCTGCAATGATGATATAATTTGCATATTGTGTAAGAGTCCAAAAAAATCTTTTCTTTAACTTCATCATCAAAAATGATATTTTATCCAACAGATGCACAGATAGCTTACTGCCAGATTTGCAGTATTTAATTTATTTTAGCAATTAGAATTATAAGCCAAGGAGTCAAGAAGTATTTATTAATACTTATTCTTTGTGATTTGTGCTCCTACTCCTGATCACATGAGCAAACATGAATTAATGTTGAATAGCCCAATTTATGTGGTCAGCCTTTAGTGGAAAGTGTAAGTCTTAGTTTATAATAAACAAAGTTGGATAGTGGACTCTGAGGTATTTTTAAACATCTAGAGATAGTGCATTAAAATTTTAGTTTTGAAGATTCTGTAACACTGGTCATTTGATCATGATATCCTTCAAGATAGGATATGTATTCTATTCCCTTTACATACCAAAGAACCTTGTCCCCCTTCAAAGTTGAATGAATACATTAACTTTTAAAAAGTCTCCTAATTTTCCTATCTGAGTTTGCACTTTTTTATTTGCAATCTTTTCATTTTCTGAAAGTTTGTTAACTCCTCCTTAGTTTCTTTATGTTATTTATGTCCTCAGCAGTTTTTCAGTTTCTTGATTTCCAATTACTTCAAACGTCAATTAAATGCTATTATGTCCCATATTTTCAACAAAAATATTAAATAAGGTCAGGTAGAACCATATTTTATAAGGATCCTTAAAAGTAGATTTTCCAGAGTGAGCAACTACTAGTTAATAGTAATGCATTTATTTAGGACAGTCTATCAGTTTTCATTTCAATTTACCTTCTTTATGTGTGGAGTAGACTATTCATTTTAGACCAAGGTGTTTATCTAATTATCAAGTTAACATATGCTAAGCATTTATTTCATATCATGACCTGGTGATTTGTTAACCTACTTATTTTGCCATAGGGCATGTGCGCTAGCTGAGGGAGAGAGAAAAAAAGAGAGAGGGAAAGTGAGAAATCAACCCCTGGGTCGGGGGGAGAAGATGGCCACACCACAATCCCTTCTCCTCCATTATCCTCTCAGGATTTGGGGCATGCACACACATGCACCTGATGTGATTTTCAAGCCACCAGGTCTAGGACTTGAACCGCAGTTGGCCATATGAAAATTCAGCACCTTAATCACCACGTCATCAGCTAGCTCCATAACCTGACAGTTGTTAAGGACTATAATTAAGGACTATACAATTATTTTGATAGTCTTTGTCAAATTAGTTATTATCAATATTGGCAAATAGATTCTGTGAGTGTTGATCAAGGGAAAATAGGACAATATATAAAATAGGAAAAATGAAGAACTGTGTCAACAGATAACTTATAAATAATAATGAAGAGCATTTTATTATCAAAATGATAATAGAACAACAGAATGGCCTGAACCAACAGCTATAGGAATTTAGGTCTCATATACGGTCTGCTTGTGAGAACATTGTTAAAGAGAGTGAAATAGTTTAACTAGGTAGGTTACGGGGTGGTGGGGAAGAGGAAGCAAGGACTATGGAGATAAGTATGTAGAGTAATAGAAATATGAACACAGGCAGTTGACATCAACTCCACAAGAAGGAAGAAGCATGTTGGAAAAATCACATTGAGAGAAAGAGAAGCAACATGGACTAGAGTATAATAGAGGTATATGTGGATTGGTAGGTTGTTTTGCTCAAAACAACAACCTCTCCATGAATGTAGAAGAGTCTGAATTTTAAAAAATGTGGGAAATGTTCTTGGAGGTCATTTAGTCCATAATACTTGGTTGTGTGTTTATGTATGTTTTGTTATCTGTGCATCAACAATCAATGTTTGTGTGAACCCAGATAGAAAGCAATTTTTTTTAAGAGGTTTTTGCTACAAGGCGTGTGTGCTCGCCAGACAGACAGAGAGAGACAGAGAGACAGAAAGCGAGAAATCACCCCCCAGGGGGGATGGCCATGCCGCAATCCCTTCTCCGCACGCACATGCGCCCAGCATGAGTTTAAGCCACGGGGTCCGGGACATGAACCGTGGTCAACTACATGGGAGTCCAGTGACATAGCCATTACACTAACTGCTGGTCCCAGAAAGCAATTTAAGTTAGAACATTGGTGTTATATTCTTTTCTCAAAAAAATGTAATGGCATGGAAGATACATAAAATATCAAAATAGATATTTATAATTTAATTAGATCACATAAAATCAAGCTACTTAATGTTACAGCTTAGGAAATATTATATCAATATGAGAGAGTCTCACAAATAATTTTTGTATTAATAATTATATTAATATAATTAAGAATTATTCTTTTACAAGGGAAGAGAGAGGAACTCAGAAGTTTATTTGATTACAGGGTAAACTGTCTAAGCTCCTAACAAAGGACATCTTTGTGAAAAGAGAAGAATTAAAAAACAAAACAAAACCCATGGCATTCAGCATTTCAGGAATAACGAGAAACAAATCAGTCAACTAACCAATTAACTAATCACACAATCAACAAACTAACAAAAATACTAAAACATCAAATGAATGGAGGTTAGAAACAAGATACTATGACAACAGGATAAAATTATTTGAAATGTGTTTACCAAATAGAAGAAGAACATTATTTGGAAGGGGAGATCTTTTAATGTTACCAAAGAGTCGAGAAAATATTAGGTATGGGGAAAGTCATCATGTATTTTTCTGTTTCTTTTTTTTATGCAAAAATGTGTCATGGCTTTCCCGATGACCCAATGAAAGAGGGAAATTTAAAATACACAGCTTCTATTTGCTTCCATTTTTCTCTATCACAGAAAAGATAAGATACTAGTAACAGGACATTGATTTCAAAAATAATCAAGATAATTATGTAGAGATGTGTAAAAGCTATCCAGAATTTTAAAAATGTAATAATCTACAACTTAACAAACTTGATATTAATCTAAGATACAAATCTATGGTAAATTATTAAGCAGATTGCCAATGTTTAAAAATGCAAGAAGCCAACTCTAAGGTGTAAGATACATTTAGTAAGAATAGTTAAGATGAGAGTAGGCCTCACTGCTATGGTGTAGTGGCAACACAAGTTGCCTGCAAGGTAGGAGGCCATATGGCTGATTACAGGTTTAGATTTTTCAGTTGGCCTAAAAACTGCTGAGCATGCTCAGACGCCCAAGATTCCACGGAGCTAGAGGGTTGGGAAGAGGGGATCATGGCCTGACAAGACCTTATTGAGGGAGCTTTCTCTCTCTTTCTTCTCTGTCTCTCTCACACTCAAGCATATACACATGCACATTCTGTACCATAAGAAAAATGAGGGTAACACATTTGTCTATTTAAAAATATTTTCTATGTTAAGATATATTTACTGGACATAAAAAATTGGATTTCAAAGGTACTTTTAATATAAGATTTAAAAGTAAATATATATTGGGGCCAGTAGATGGCATAATGGTTATGTTACTAGACTCCCATATGGCTAACCATGTTTCAAGTCCTGGACTCGGAGGCTTGAAACTTGCACTGGGTGCGTGTGTGTACCTGCCCAAAGTTTGAAGAGAATGGAGGAGAAGGAATTTTGGTGTGGTCATCTCCATTGGTCAGTGATTTCTCATTTTCTGTCTCTTTCTCTGTCTCTGGCAAAAATGACAGTGAGTAGAACTCTAAATAATTATATTTTATTTAAATATAAGGCAGAACTTTAAAAAACAACTACAGCTATCAAAACATCACACATGGCATAGAGTAGTGGTTTTCCTGAAATTAGAAATATTTAAGAAAGATTAGATAAGAATTTACATATATTATAAAGCCAAGATGCACTTTATAAAATATGTTTTTTTAAATATATCTAAGGGATTTTAAAACTGGAATATATGATTTTTTAAGAGATCTTCAGGTTTTCCATAAACTACTACACATAAGTAAAGTATTATGCATATTTCATGTGTAGATTTTTTTCAAAGAGTGGGATCATAGCATTTATCAGATACTCAAAAGATTATTGACCCTTGAAAAGGTTAAATCTTTATTGTAAGTTTTCTTGAAACTCTAAAGGTTCCAAGAAATCACTCTGAGTAATATGTGGCCCAACAGCAGTGGTCACAGATAGTGCCACTGCTTGGGAGCTTGGAGTCACATGGAAGGCCAAGTTTCAATACCTGAGTCAACCTAAACATGCCAGGCATGGTTGCACATGCATGTGATCCTAGCTAATTGCTGGGCTGGGGCAGGAGGATTGAGACCCAGTGAGACCCTGTCAAAAATACCTCTCTCTGGGAACCAGCAGTTAGCGTAATGGCTATGTCGCTGGACTCCCACGTAGTCGACCACGGTTCGTATCCCGGACCTGGTGGCTTAAAACTCACGCCGGGCGCGTGTGCGTGCGTGCCCAAGATCCCGAGAGGAGAATGGAGGAGAAGGGATTGCGGCGTGACCATCCCCCCTGGG
>NW_006202806.1:1694146-1694651 GCF_000334495.1 Tupaia belangeri chinensis
TTTCATTCTCTCTCTCCCTCACATAAAAGAGGAGGCAGGGAAATAATGTGCTTTTAGGTATACAGCTTTCTAGTAATTCTTTCATTGTTTTTGAGCTTAGAAAACCCACACTGTTGTCAATTTATTAATGTGTGTTTGGGCCTTTGCCCATTAAGCATTCATTTTGGTGTTAATCAGCTTATTTGCCATAGAAAAATATATAGATTCTATTAATAATTAAGAACACAAGTTGTGTACTTCTGAGGTTATGTGATCTATTGCATGGGAAATATATATGAAATGAGTCAGTATAATATGCTCAATATCTCAGGGGTTTTGAACAATAAAAATGATCAATAATTGTTGTTGCAATTGGGATAAATCAGGGGAAATAGATTTTTAAACTATTAAATATAGCTAGGAGATTATTAAAATTGGCAACTAAAATGAGAACAAACTAGTTGAGAAATCTTTTTAGAAATTTATATATGGAAGAAAATCTGTCACTGAGGGCAAAAATTTTCCC